>NC_056735.1:309361085-309366085 GCF_019279795.1 Protopterus annectens | reverse complement strand
TATTTACACTGCGGCTGTTTTTGCATGTTTCTTTATGTAGGCTGCTGTTTTAATGTTGTCTTGTATTGATTAAAAATGTTGATTTGGCAGTTTTTTACAGTATGGTACTTTTTGTTTCTTTCTGCAGGGCATGGCTTATATGGGACATTTGAGATGCTGTCGTCCTGGCGGAAAACAAGAGAAGATCAGCATGTAAAAGAGAGAGTTGCAACTGTGTATGCAGACTCCATGCTTTCATTTTCCCTAAATACCCTCATGTACTTGGTCACTTTTGGCATTGGTGCCAGCCCCTTCACAAACATTGAGGCAGCTAGAATTTTTTGCTGCAACACCTGCATAGCAGTGTTATTCAACTACCTCTATATTCTTTCATTTTATGGCTCCAGCTTAGTGTTTACTGGCTACATAGAAAGCAACTACCAGCACAGCATATTTTGCAAAAAGGTGCCAAAGCCTGATGTACTGCAAGAAAAACCTGCTTGGTACAGGTTTATTATGACCACAAAATTCAGTGAAGATGCAACAAACTCAGATGGTACCATAGCATACGAAAATCATTTGCTGATTTGTTTCCTAAAACGATATTACAGTGACTGGATAACAAACACATATGTTAAACCTTTTGTAGTCCTCTTTTATCTTATTTATATTTCTTTTGCCTTAATGGGCTACCTGCAGGTCACTGAAGGATCAGACCTCAGCAACATTGTAGCAACAGAAACAGGAACTACAGCATATACAACTGCCCAGCAGAAGTACTTCAGCAACTATAGTCCTGTCATTGGATTTTACATTTATGAATCAATCGAATACTGGAATACTAGTGTTCAAGAAGATGTGTTGGAATATACAAAAGGGTTTGTAAGGATATCTTGGTTTGAAAGTTATTTAAATTATCTTAGAAAGCTTAATATGTCCACTGGTTTGCCTAAGAAAAATTTTACTGACATACTACGCCACTCTTTCTTGAAAAAAACTCAGTTTTATCACTTTTCAGAGGATATAATATTTTCCGAAAAAAATAACGAGTTAGAAGTGGCAGCTTCCCGGATGTTCCTTGTGGCCAAGACAATGGAAACCAAGAGAAAAGAACTTTATGATCTCTTAGAAACTTTGCGGAAGCTGTCATTTACATCAAAGGTTAAATTTATAATTTTTAATCCTTCTTTTGTGTTCATGGATCGTTATTCCTCCTCAGTTGGAGCACCACTGCAACATTCGTGCATAAGTGCATTGTTTGTATTGTTCTTTTCTGCATTCCTTGTTGCAGACTCCTTGATCAATGTGTGGGTCACTGTGACTGTAGCTTCAGTGGAGTTTGGAGTTTTAGGTTTCATGACACTGTGGAAGGTAGAGTTAGACTGCATTTCGGTACTATGCTTAATTTATGGAATTAACTACACTATTGATAACGTTGCACCAATGATGTCAACATTTGTCCTAGGGAAGGATTTCACAAGAACTAGATGGGTAAAAAATACTCTAGAGCTGCATGGAGTGGCCATTTTGCAGAGCTACCTATGCTTTACTGTTGGTCTAATTCCTCTTTCAACAGTGCCTTCAAATCTGACCCGTACACTATTCAGGTGCTTGTTTCTTATCGCATTTGTTACCTTTTTTCACTGCTTTGCCATTTTACCTGTTGTCCTCACATTTTTGCCACCCTCTAAGAAAAAAAGAAAAGAGAAGAAGAACCCCGATCATTGTGAGGAGATAGAATGTGTTGAAATGGTAGACATAGACAGCACAAGAGTGGTCGACCAAATAACAACAGTATGAACAAATATATCCCTTTAACAAATTAATGTGGCACAACTGATACCATGAAATTGTAATAAACTGTAATTTATAAAACTTGTTATTGAGAATGTTGCCACACACGTATGAGCTGTGTTCAGTAACGTGGATGTAAGCACTGGAATAGAAGCAGGTCAGATAGAAAATTCAAGTAGGCAATTTTAGGTAATTACAGTATTGTATGATAAGGCACAGAATAGTCTATAATCCTAGGCTGCTAATTTTCCTCTGCAGTTAATATGGCAGTCTGCTCTCCTCCAGAGGTCAACTGACAAGGCTAAAGTTAAGTTCTGTACTTTTTTCCTTACAGAGAGAAGGTTTTAAATGTAACTTAGTAGCCATAAGAGTAAAATGTTACATTTTCAAGACATTGTGCATGCTTTGGATTAAATGGCAAAATTCCAAAGGTAAGCAGAAACAAGCGTTCAGCTCTGAAATGGATATAACAAAATTAAATTTTTTTTTGCTGCTTGCTTCAAGGTATGCATCCATCCAGTTCATTAGCTGTATGTCTGTGCACAGATTTTACAGTGAACACATTTACAGTAATGATACAAAACTACTCTAGTATTACAAGGTTTCTTACATATTAGTAGGTTTATACCCATTTTTTCCTGGTGGCTGCTTGTGATGTGTATCTTGTAAAAAGGGCAACAGGGATGCTCTGATATTGTTTGGATAGTGAAACAGATACAGTAACCATTTGTATACAGGCCTGTCAAAGGCATGTATTTTGCTTTTGTAACTTGTGAATTTAAAATTTTGCTTAAATGAAATGAGCAGCTATAAATGACCATGGCTTGAGAAACCATATTTGCTTTAAAACAGTCAGGTAAATAGTATGTTTCAGGATCAGCCAATTTTTCTGTTAAGTTTCAGTGGTACCAAAACAGCTTTTATTAGAATTAGACTGAGTCTGACCATTTTTATATCTGTGGCTGATTATTTCAGTTTACCTTAAAGAAAAATAGAAATATTTTTCATTTTAGAACTTTAAAACAATGACCTTTACATAATTTAGTATGTTTTCAACAGCTTTCCAAAACTCATAGTTCATATTATGACATCTTTACGCATATTTGCCAATATGTCTCCCTTTAGTGGACTGCTTCCTATGATAAAATAAGTGTCTAATATGTTACTGTTCTGTCTGCTGGCCAACAAGTAAAAAGAACAGGAAATTGACAGTAATCTATCCCACCCCTTCTACTGTCACAGTTTGTGACTTGTAGGATAAACAAGACAAAATAGAAACAATAATTTTGCATGGCTTAGTTGTTTGTTTGTTTCTTTCGGCTTTTCCCGATTAGGGGTCACCACAGCGGAACTCCGGTCCGCTAATGATTGTCAGTAGATTTTGACGTGCTGGCTTGCCGGGCCTAACGCACAACCTTCAACGAAGGAAGGCCCACTCACGCATGTCGCCACACAGAAGACGCTGTAACTGAGAATCGAATGGGCAACGTCTAACTGTGAGGCGACAACGCTACCACAGCACCACCAGTGATGTTGATCATTTACCAGGTACTAGTTATATGTAAGTCTCATTACTGGTTTGGGTGCAAATGAATATGACTAGGATGGTGAGGGAAATGGTGGGGGGGGGGCAGGACACATGAAACAAAATGAAGGGAGTGCACCCTCTTTTCCCTGGACAAACAATAGAAATCAATATGATATAACTGCAAAAGATATTATAGGAACTTTAAAGTAAGGGGAGATTACACTGGAAAGGAAATGGGTGGCCATGGTGGTGCAGTGGTTAGCATTGTCACCTCACAGCAAGAGGTTCTCCGGTTCGATCCTCGGCTGGGGTGCCTTCTGTGCAGAGTCTGCATGTCCTCTCTGTGGTCACGTGGGTTTCCTCCGGGTGCTCCGTATTCCTCCCACATCCCAAAGACATGCAGTAGGTAGATTGGACACTCTAAATTGGCCCTAGGTGTGTGTGTGTGTGTGTGTGTGTGTGTGTGTGTGTGTGTGTGTGTGTGTGTGTGTGTGTGTGTGTGTGTGCCTTCTGTGGAAGGTTGGGCACTGGGCTGGCAACTCGACACTGTAAAAACTCCACTGCCAATCATGAGCGGACAGGTGATCTGCTGTGGCGACCCCTAACTGGGAAAAGCCAAAAGAAGAAGAAGAAGACAATGGAAAGGAAATATTGGGCAGGAAAGAAGGAATGTCACCAGCAAATAAATGGAACTCAGTCTGATCTTGCTATGAGAAAATATGCGCTCACAAAAACAGTAGCTAACAGGATGAATCCGTTACCAAAAATGGAGGTAGTGTTTAATGGTGTCCAGACAACTAACACTGTTTAGCTGACAGGGAATCAGTTACCAAAAATTGCTGTATTGTATAAGAGTACTGGGGCCACTAAAACTGTTCAGAACTTCTAGAGGAATGTATGGGAGGGAGAACCAGCTGCTTTAGCTTAGCGGTGCCACTCAAGAAGACTAGACAGAAAATCAGTCTCCTGCTGAACAGATTGGCAACTAATCCTAACAACTGAAACTGCAGTGTTATTAGTTTGGTATTGTCTATATTTTTTTCACCATGAGACTTCTCTAAATAATGTATATACCATCTAGATAAGGGTGGCTGTGGTGGTGCAGCATTTAGCATTGCTGCCTCACAGCAAGAGGTTCTCTGGTTCGATACTCAACTGGGGTTCCATCAGTGCGGAGTCTCCATGTCCTCTCTGTGGTCATGTGAGTTTCCTCTGGGTGCTCCAGTTTCATCCCACATCCCAAAGAAATGCTGTGGGTGGATTGGACACTTAAATTGGCCATAGGTGTGAGTGTGTGCCTTTTGTGGAAGGTTGGGCACTGGGCTGGCAACTCAACACTGTAAAAATCCACTGCCAATCATTCTGCTTACCGTTATTCTGCTGGTTACTCCTAATGGGAAAAGCCAAAAAGAGAAAAAGAAGTATGTGCCATCTAGACTATTGAATTAATGTCACTGAAACAGGAAAATACAAAACAGATTTTGCAGAATTCTCTACCTGGCAATTAAAATGGACTGCATAAAGAAGGTAAACATTTATGGGATATAGGCATGATTTTAAAATGATTGTAATATATCATTTATTCTTCAAAATCCAATGTAGAACTCATACACAGAACTTTCTTCAAATATGAGCACTTACAATTCAGACTGGATTCTCCACACAGTTCTCATATAATATTAGCGATATTGTTGAAAAT
>NC_056735.1:309303585-309356085 GCF_019279795.1 Protopterus annectens | reverse complement strand
GAAAGCGCATTAGTCAAATCTTTCATTGCAATCTGGGCAGCACAGTGGTGCAGCGGTTAACGTTGTCACCTCACAGCAAGAGGTTCTCTGGTTCAATTCTCGGCTGGGGTGCCTTCTGTGCGGAGTCTGCATGTTCTCCCTGCATTCGCGTGGGTTTCCTCTGGGTACTCCGGTTTCCTCCCACAATCCAAAGACATGCACCTGGAGCATTTCTCCCTGGGCCTCCACTGAAAATAGGCTCTGTCCAAGTCTGACTTTCCCGGTCAGCAAAATGATAAATAAATAAATAAAATAAATAAATAAAAATGTCATAATTATGCTGATAAATTCTAGTTTTAAGACAATTCTTGGTTTTCCCAATATAAAAAGTACAATTTTGGCGTAAAGCTAAGTAAACAAGACTTCTAGTATTGCAATTGAACTTCCTATGAAGCCTTATAATGCCAAAATGCCCTAATTCAACTTAATTTCCTTCTAATATAAACTTGCACTGTGTACAACATCCGCATTTTTTCATTACCCCAACCTAGTCAAAGATTTTGGCTTTCTCAAGCATGGTTTTTATACAAAAAAGAAGTGGAGAAGCAATGGAATTCCATTTTCTAGTGGTACATTTCATAGTAAATGCAAGTATTGACTGTAATAAAAACAAATAATCTTTATTCAATGGATAACCATCAGTAATATTGAATTAAACTAAGGCTTTAGTTAGCAAGAATAAGTCAGAGAACAGAGCTTTTAGAGTAATATCTATGTCACTCTAATACAGTGTTAGCTTAGGGCAATCGTAAAATATATGTGACTAGTCAGCTTTACAGGTCAGTGAGTACCTCCAACAAGGCATATTATTAGATTTACTAAGTTTAGCTACCTTATCTGGTGTTAGAAAAGCTTTGTATAGAAACTTCCAAGTAAATATACTGCAGTATTGAGAGCAGGATGTGAATTTAACAGATAATGAAATGTTGGATTTATTTTCCTGAGCAACAGAATTGTCATATAGTAATATGATTCTAAAATTGACGGTCAGGTTTTTGATTTGTAGTGTATTAAAATTTTATTTAATTTTGAAGCAGTGTTATTGATGGTGGTATCATTGTATAAGATTTCATATACATATGCTATTAATTTGGGTTTATCTTTAAAGGAGGAATTACCAATTATTTTGCAAAGGCCCTGAGAGTAAGCTAATACATTGTTCTGAGTGTAAATTTATAGCTTTGTGCTTGATATTTTTGTGCTTGATATTTTTGATCAGATGTGCTTACATTACAGTAGCAGTCAGCTTTTCTGTAATTTATCATTTGCGATTGACCACATGAGGGTTCACTGTGGTACTAGTTGACATTTCATTTTATGCTGTCAACTCCATACAGAAGATGGTACAGGAGGCAGTAACCATTTAGAAATATATGACCACTACCAGTCTGCTTCGCAAGATATATAGCTAAGAAGTCACACCGCACCTAACTTATTTTAAGCATGCTAGACTTTAGCAAGGTTACTTTAGTAACATAAGAGTGAATGCAGTACATTATGAACTAATCAAGAAAGAGGTATAGCAAAACTGTAATGGAAAATGTAAACTACCATTACAGAGGAAACAATCCATTATTTAAAAATAATTAACAAATGTAAAACATTTAAAACACACTGACAAGGGAGAATATATGTTTGTTTTATACTCCATTTAATTGCAATTAATGTGCTTTTAGTCATTGTGTTTTTAGAGGAACTGAATGCGATCTAAGATCTATCAATCACCAATCCCATAACCAGTAAATCTTAATGTTTTGTTTTTAGCTACTGTCAGCACTGAGCTGTTTTCCTTACTTTGCTGGACATTTTTTAAAATGTATGTTTTAGCTATTTCATGTTGCTACCAGGCAAGTATTTATTACCTTCTAGTGTGAAATGGCAGAGGTGTAGTTTTTAGGGTGTCTGTGTTCTGCTGATTTTCTTAGCTACAGTTAGACAGGATAAGATACTTGATGTTGCCTGGGTAATTCCATCCTTCATCAGCTGTAACGTAATGAAAGGATCAAGGCCAGGGAGTTCTGGTCTGGGAAGTTAGTACTAGAGGAACTAAACCTAGAGTGAAAGAATCAAGGCCAGGGAGCTCTGGTCTGGGAAGTTAGTACTAGAGGAACTAAACCTAGAGTGAAAGAATCAAGGCCAGGGAGCTCTGGTCTGGGAAGTTAGTACTAGAGGAACTAAACCTAGAGTGAAAGAATCAAGGCCAGGGAGCTCTGGTCTGGGAAGTTAGTACTAGAGGAACTAAATCTAGAGTGAAAGAATCAAGGCCAGGGAGCTCTGGTCTGGGAAGTTAGTACTAGAGGAACTAAACCTAGAGTGAAGAAATCAAGGCCAGGGAGCTCTGGTCTGGGAAGTTAGTGCTAGAGGAACTAACTCTAGAGTGAAAGAATCAAGGCCAGGGAGCTCTGGTCTGGGAAGTTAGTACTAGAGGAACTAAACCTAGAGTGAATGAATCAAGGCCAGGGAGCTCTGGTCTGGGAAGTTAGTACTAGAGGAACTAAATCTAGAGTGAAAGAATCAAGGCCAGGGAGCTCTGGTCTGGGAAGTTAGTACTAGAGGAACTAAACCTAGAGTGAAAGAATCAAGGCCAGGGAGCTCTTTTCTGGGAAGTTAGTACTAGAGGAACTAAATCTAGAGTGAAAGAATCAAGGCCAGGGAGCTCTGGTCTGGGAAGTTAGTAATAGAGGAACTAAATCTAGAGAGAAAGAATCAAGGCCAGGGAGCTCTGGTCTGGGAAGTTAGTACTAGAGGAACTAAACCTAGAGTGAAAGAATCAAGGCCAGGGAGCTCTGGTCTGGGAAGTTAGTACTAGAGGAACTAAACCTAGAGTGAAAGAATCAAGGCCAGGGAGCTCTGGTCTGGGAAGTTAGTACTAGAGGAACTAAATCTAGAGTAATTATCATTTTTTTTACAAGACAAAATATGAACAATTTTTGAATAAAATTAATAGACAGGAAAGGACTAAGAGTATGATAGGTAACAATATAACAGATAAATGTACAAACTTTTATGATTTAGTGAATTTCATGGCATCTGTTATGCATGGTACACTCCTACCTGGTGGAGAAGGTCCATTTCCATACTAGCCAGAATGAAAAAGCATTATTAGACCTTGTATGTTGACTACTGAACTGACAAAAAGAAGAGGATATAATATATTCATGAGTTCTGCTATGAGAAGAACATTATAAAGCCAAAGAGAAATAACAAGTTCACACTACTCGTACCAAAGATATGAAAAATGCATTTTTTAGGTATTTAAGTAGGATTGATAAGGAAGATTAAGATAAAATCACAGTTAAAGTTAACAACGAGATAATTACTGATAATAAAAAGCTGAAAAATGTATTTAGTGACTATATTTGGTTCTAGAAGCATTTCTGTGATAGAGGACCATCAACTTCCATGTCCATATGTAAACATGGATAGTCGCCTCTTAATTGCTGAGGATAATCTGACAACTGTGTTGAAAAGTACCAGAGCTGATACAGATGCAGCGCCTGATGGGATCAACAGTTATTTTCTAAAGTATAACTAGCCTTGGCTCTCTGTCTAACATATTTCTTCCAATAAAGTTTAAGCATAGAATATGTATCAGATATTTGGAAAGCTATAATAGTTGTTTTTAACCTATATTCAGCAGGATACTAGAACCCCAGATGGTATTTTCTGCTAATGTAAGTGGCAAAACAACAAAATGCATAAAACAAAACAACAACAAAAAAAAAACGTAATCAAAACAAAAAGAAACACACTTTGTAGATGCCAGGAACTTGTAATGGTTTTTAATAAAATAAAAGTGCTTTCGTTCACTATTCTAATGTGAACTTCATCAGATACATACTCTGTCATAAAAACTAGATAATTAAGTACTGTTTTTACAAAATTAGACTTTAAAATTTTTTAAAGTAAAATGTAGTATATTGGGATAAAATAACTTAATTACCAATCAATAAAACAACTTAGAAAGATTTTTAGTCACCTTACAAAATACCAAGCTATGATAGTGCATCCAAAAGCATACATACTAAATGTTACTATTAAAGCCAACACTAGATCTGCATCCTTTTCAAAAGAAGCTGACTGTTAATAGATAATTGAACATTAATACCATGGGGAGTTTGTGGAGCCAACCAACACCCGCCAGTGTTACTGTATTTTTCAACATAAACCAATCAAATCCCACTCCTATCAAAAGGTGAAATCTTTCCCAGCACAAAAAATAAATAAATTAAAAATCAGGGCATTTTTTGGAGTGATTAAATAAAGCATTATTGGGGTCCTTCTTTCTGGTAGCATATACATACTGATATAGTCATGTTTTTAATGCTTTTTTAGTTTTTCCAATATAAAAAGCCAAGCATGAACTGCACTGTGGAACATAAACCACATACTTAGTATTACAATTATACTTCCCATTAGGATAAATAGACTTAGGAAAATAATAGTCATAAAATGTGAACTCTTACTAAACAATCACCAAGACATATTGAAATAAATAACTGAAGGTTTAAATGTATCAATGATAAACCCTGTAGGCATACCTTGAAATCCATAGAGCTGTAGGCTTGAAGGGCAAATATAGAAAGCTGAAGCTGTGTTTTAAATAAATGTGAAATGTGTTTTTTGGGGCGCTAACTATAATCCGGCATTATGTCTCTGTTATTGAAGTAGTGTATTTTGTATATACATTCAGAATAAATGACGAGGGTGGTAACATCAAACTTTTGATACTCCTTTCTATGTAAAAGTGCTAGAAATGGATAAGGATCGGAAGTAGTTTCTTGTGATAACGCCATAATTTAAGGAGTAGTCTGGTGGGGTGTTTTAGATTTTGGAAGCTGTGCTTTCTGTACATCTGGTAGAATGCTAGCATGTAATTAGAAAGAGCTGGTAGTACAGGACTGCAGATCCCCCTGACAAAAATATACCTAGGAAGAAAATGAGTAATTGCAAGCTTGTTAGTCACACTTCCATTACACATAAACTTATGCAAAACAGTCTCAATGGTAATCTGGTAGAGTTCACAAGTGAGCATCTTCTTTTTGATGGTTAACAGCATGACTTTATGCAGCAGGGGTAATTTCTGTTCAGTTTGTTTATGTCTAAGACTATGTCATCAGTGAGTGAGAGAGAGAAAGAAGAAAATCCATATGGGTGGTATTTACCTCGACTTTAGGAAGTCTTTGGTACTGTATAACACAGGAGTTTTTTGAAAAAGTACTGGACCTAGGTATGGGTTCAACACTGGTGAAGTGGATAGGAAACTGGCTGTGTAAGTTGAAGAAGAATGCAATAATTAGAAGGAACTGTCCTAGAATAAGTCATTAAGCAAACAGCTGTCAGAGTTCACTGCTGGGAATGGTACAGCTTAGAGTATTTGTATTAAATATTTTAATGGTACAGTAATATAAACTTCTCTTCTGAATAAAAATAAAGTGGCTGTCACATACAGTAGGATCATTCTCTGAAGACATTTTGCTTTTCTTTACTGTCCTGTAAAAATATGATGTATAGTAAAATGATTTTAATAAACAATTTATTTTTAAAAGTTGTGCGTACATTAAATTGTACTAGGTGAAAAAAAATTGGTTAAAAATGTATTTTTCCTCTTAAGATAAGTTTCCTTAAAAGTAACCCATGCTACATGTCTATCCAGACCTGTCAAACCTTGTGGCTTGCTTGCACTTCATTAAGTTTTCATACAGTAACCAATCTAAGAATAGTCAACGACATTTTTCTAGAAGTGAGTAGAGTATTACTTTTTTCTAAAACAATGTAATCAGCTTCCTTATTGCTGTGAAGAGTGGAATGCTTCCAGTTTTGTTTGGATCTTTTTAAATTAACTCTTACATTTCATTACATGTAATTAATAAGTAGTTTATTAGCTGCTTCCTGTAAGGGAAGGATTTTATTAGTTTTACGCCTATGATTATTTTTCATAATAATCCTGTTGCGTGGAACTTTATGCACCTTTATGCACCTTTTTGCAGGCAGTTGTACCATCATTGTATCATTTTCATTGTCATATACTCAGAGCTCAAAGTAAACAGCTGAATATTACATGCTAATGGTTGAATATAAACTGCTAGGTGCAACTTTTCCAACAGTATAGAAAACACAGTAAAAGCTAGGACTATAAAAAATTCTGTATTACCACTGTAAACTTTGAGTTGAATAACATTAATGTAATGCAAAGAACGGGTTGCAGAGTGATAGCATCGTTAGTTCACAGCAAGAGGTTCTCCAGTTTGATTCTTGACTGGGGTGTTCCCTGTTTCTGTTTATCCTCCTCACATTCATGTGGATTTTCTTCAAGTACTCAGTTTTCCTTATCAGCCACGGTGGTGCAGCGGTTAGCATTGTCGCCTCACAGCAAGAGGTTCTCCCGTTCGATTCTCGGCTGGAGCACCTTCTGTGTGGAGTCTGCATATCCTCCCCGCAGTCGAGTGATGTTAAAGGCATGCCGGTAGGTGCGAGTGTGAAAGGGCATGCCTTCTTTGAAGGTTGGGCATCGGGCTGGTAACTCAGCACCATAAAAATCTACTGCCAATCATGAGCGGACGGGAGTTCCGCTGTGGCGATCCCGGGTGTGTGTGTGTGTGTGTGTGTGTGTGTGTGTGTGTGTGTGTGTGTGTGTGTGTGTGTGTGTGTGTGTGTGTGTGTGTGTGTGTGTTACAGAAGAAAGACCTATCGGTTCTGCTCCCTTTCCCTACTTGCCAGTTGTTCTGTGTGAGTATCTGTAGCTGCTCGTGAGGTCACTGTAGGAGTCTGATATGACTCATAAGTATAGATGGATGAGCACACTGGGATTACAGACTATAACTAACAGCAAACTTTTGCACTGTTCAGATGGCAACTAAAGATTTCACTCTTGATAGAGGAGAAAATCAGGCTATGACTGGACTGTATGATAATGATAATTAATAACACTTCTCTTCTCTTGGAAACTGCGCACAGGATATAGCCAAAAAATAAAAGTTTGAGGTATATTAGCCTTCAAAAAGCAGTTTCTTTCTTTCCAGATGAAGTATTTGTTTCTTGCTGTATTTAAGAAATCTTGAGAAAATGTTAAGTGAAAAGCTGTTGGATGAGTTCCTGTCACTTTTGGAGAAGTTAATGACTTTTGCTTCAGGCATGTGACTTGTATTGTCCATTCTCACACTGTAAGAGTCAGCCAGTAAAGTATATTTATTCTGCACTGGAACTGTGAGTAGTGGGAGGTCTGCATGCATCCAGCTTTTTTAGGAAGCACAGGTGTGTTCACAACAGCAAGGAAACTGTCAGCCTCCGATAGGCTTGAGGATAATGTAGCTGTTGCTCATCTGGGGACTATAACAGCTATTCCAGGGACAGTGATACCATTAGCTCTGTACTAAACATTATTATTGTTATGGCAAGTATCCTTTGATGGAGCTACCTGATTTTCTGTTAACAAATGTTATTGTCAATACATGTTTGCTGAGTCTGTCGTTTCAGTGCAACAATAAGAATTTTGCCATTTCACTTGGAGTAGAGCAGGGAATTTAAAGTGTGTAGGGAGACCATTTCAGAAGTCAAGATTCTGAAAAAGTTCTTTGAAAATGATTTCACAAGAAAGGTCCTGGAGCAGGTGCACTTTGCAGCCTTCTTACTGAATGTGCTTGCTTTCTTTAATGCTTTTCATGATCTTTAACCTGTCTTTGTAATGTAATAGTTTTGGTATTATCTTCCTGAGATAGTGGTGTGGATCCAGTTGTGGCTAGAGGGATTGATATGCCCTGTCAATCATCTCAAGAAACAGTACAGCTACTCCTCTCTACATTTGTCTTAAGTCCAACCAGCCTTACATTTCCTTTCTCTGCCAATCTGCCAAATCATTCAGCTTTGACTAAGAGATTTCTTATTTTTGCCTGTTGCTGACTTATCACTGCTTGTGTATCCTGAATCTGAGTGATCCCTAATGTTAGAAATGACTTGTTGAAAGACATCTTAGCAGTTAGGGAATCTATGACTGTCTTCTGGCAGTGTCATGAAATTCTGAGGTGTTCAAAAGGATCTAACCCATTTACTGTGCTATTTTATCCATGTTATATTCCATATTGGATCTAGGTTGCTGAATATTCAGCAAAGCCTTTAAGAATGTTCTTCCATCTATAGTATCTTGTATGTCTCAAACAGTAACAAAAATAGTTAAAAGTCAGAAAATTAATTTGGTACAAACTCCAGCAATCTGGTAGTGCAATGGCACTGATAGATGTTAGGTGCAAATTTATTTTTTACATATGTAAAAACATGGTTATACATGTAAAATTATTATCATGTCAGATGCCTTTCCACAATTAAACAGCGTCCACACTGTTGTTTTTTTCATTCCATAGTCATTCTTAATTTGAATCAAGTTATGCAGTGTGAAATCCAGTCAAGGCCAATAGGAACAGCATTCTGTGATGCATAGTGCAGGGAACTGAATTTCAGAGATGATGAGGTCATCCTTCCATAGCACTGGGCATTTTAGTAGCACTTCTAGAGAATACTGTGCACAGTTATGTCAGTCACACAGAGGAAGGAAATTTAGACAAATAGAAAGTGTACAACAAAGAATTAACACTAAAGTGAAGGGTGACAAATGGCAGCAAAATGGGACAGCTGACCAGAACAGAAGAAAAGAGACAAAGGCGGATTATAACTTTATCACAGACATTTGTTGGGTGCAAGTGGATGAGGAGAAATTGAAGAGGAAAGACAGAAGAGTAAATGTCAGGATTAATATCAACTGGAAGGAGGAACAGTTCAAGAGAGATATGAGGAAAGACTGGTTCATGAAGAAAATCATACAAACCTGAAATCATTGCCTGAGCCAGAGGAGTAGTGTTATATCATTAGAGGGGTTCAAAGATGCATGAAACAGAGTAAGGCTGGCTTTTTCCACTTAAGCAGACCATGCAAACTTAGTTGAAGCCGTAGAGAGGAAAGCAGTGTAAGAGGGAGACAGACCTTCTGCGTTCGAAGTAAGAAGGTCACCCTGCATACTTTTTACAAACTTCATCTGCACTCGTCTCTTGATTGTCATTGTCACAGAAACAACAACAAATAAACACACTGTTTAAGAAATAACTTCCAGTGCCAGCTACAATATATGCCTTATTTAATCACAGTGTTTCATGAAATGCAATTTGATAAAGGTATTAGTGCAGCAACAGCAAACACATTAAAGAAGAAAATCTGTAAAGGTTTTCATATAAAATATTTCATAAGCTTCATAAGTTTTAGCCTCCAAATGCCTTAGCATTCCAGCCTGCAGTGTGATTTTAAACATCTCTATCATCTAATAAAATATTTGCAAGCTTATGCATTTACTGAAACACCTGTAGACATGGGAAAGACTAGATTAGGGATTACCTTTTGATCATTAAAATATGCTCTCTTTTGTGCTGCAACAGCATGATGTAACGCCTATACATACAGACTGTGGGGTAGGATCTTTAACTAGAGCGCTGTGTTATTATGGCATTTGTATCTTATTACACCAGTTTGTGGACATTTCTGAAAAAAAAATATTCTTAATATGACCTTTGGTTGAGTGTGTGTGTGTGTGTGTGTGTGTGTGTGTGTGTGTGTGTGTGTGTGTGTGTGTGTGTGTGTGTGTGTGTGTGTGTGTGTGTGTGTGTGCTTCTATCTTTATAATAATCAGCAAATAAAATAAAACTGATGCAAAGTTCACGTGGATATAAATGAAGGGGGCTGCTTTTTCTGAGAAAGCAGCAACATGCCTAAACGTCTTTTTAACAGGAAATATGTTAACAAAAATTGTCAGGAAAAGTAAACATATGTGTAATTTTCTAAGCGTATTACTGCACTCCAGGGTTGGTGGGTGTTACAGGGAAATAATTGATCTTCCAGAGGTGGGGAATCCCCCCTGCCTGTGGTGTCACATCTCAAAACACTCCTGAGTAGACAATTATTTCCCCATAATTTCTGCCCAGTCATAAAATATTCCTTGCATAGTTTTAAAATAAAAAATCTATTATGGTGTCTTTGTATAAAAATTCACACACGTGTGTGTGCGAGTGCGTGCGTTTGTGTACCTAAAACAATAAAAAACAGAATGAGAGTAACAGTCAAAATACTGACAGTAAAACATCTAAACTGATAAATATCTAATGTGAAAGCCGTCTAAACACAAAATACTGACAAAATCTAACCACATTCAAAGCCAGTGCTTTTGGGGGGGGGGGGTCACATAACAGTGGGGAAAAAAGGGCATAAATCCTTCTGTAGTATATCTTTAGTCTTTAATATTGTCAATATTTTGTATTTAGATGATTTCATTTTAGATATTTTGTAGTCTCCATATTTTGCTGTTGATGTGTTCACTATTGAACTTATGCTGTTTTATATCATTTTAGGTACTCCCATGTGTGTGTGTGTGTGTGTGTGTGTGTGTGTGTGTGTGTGTGTGTGTATATATATATATATATATATATATATATATATATAGCTATCTATCTCTCTCTCTCTCTCTCTCTATATATATATATATATATATATATATGTGTGTGTGTGTGTGTGTATATGAGTGTGCATGTGTGTGTGTGTGTGTGTGTGTGTCTGTGTATATATATATATATATATATATATATATACACTTATATATGTCTACTTCACATGACTGAAATTTCATTTGACTGAATTTCATTTGACCGAGACCATAATACCGAATTTTCAAAATACTGAAAACTCATTTGACTGAATCTCATTATACTGAATTGTCATCCATAGACATGATGTGGGTCCCCTTCTCCTGTGACTTGCTGGTGATGAAAATAATTACTGTAACTTAAAGTGCTGATTGTCAGAATACCTATAGTCATGTGGAAAGTAGTGTTATAGTGTTTCTAAATGTGAGTATGTCTGTTTACATTTTTATGGGACGTCTCTGAAGTAATATGGTGGCTGTTTTGTGCATTCGCAGCAGTAGTGACAGTGTTTAGACTACTGTAAAGTAAAAGGTGTATGCCCTTTTCCCCACTGTATTGCGACCTTGGAGTTAGTATATATAGTTAAGGGGGGTGTGGGGGTGTAGCCCTCCCATTTAGTTTGGTTTTCTGTTATCCAGTTTCTGTTGTGGGTACATAAGTAGTTTTTAAGGTCTGGAAAGAGTTAGTCATTGGTGTTGTAAGTGTACATGTGTATTGTTTACAAGTTACTACTTTGAAATTTAGCATTGCAAGGTTTCAGTATTATGAGTTTCAGTCAAGTGAGTTTTCAGTATTTTGTAAATTAGCTCAACAAGGGAATTCACACACTAATAAAATCCAAAAAAAGAAGACAAACCACACTGGCAACTGCTTTTAGTAAATTAGCGCTTTCGTTTACTGGCAAATTGTAAACTTCTTCAGATAAAATAACCATTTCAGCACATTGCTTAAATAGTGAACATATTCTGATGTCATACATTGCATAATTAATTAATTAATTGCAAGATCCCCATTGCGGAATGTACAAGTGTGAATGTTGTTCTTGGTGCAAGTATATCAAGACTGTCAGTTCTATTACAATACGGAAGCACAGGATTTATATTAATAATAAGTTTAATTGTAATTCTAAGGGGGTTATTTATTTAGGAATTTGTGCCCTATGTACATCATTTTACGTAGGCAAAACTGACAGAAGTTTTAAACACCGTGTGCATGAACATATTTATGCCATTAATAAGCAGAATTCTTGTAATGCTCTGGCTAGGCATATTATACAGAACCCCGGCCATAATTTTCAATTTGTTATCATTGATTGTATTCATGATACAGGGTGGGGGGGTCCATCCCGCCTGAAATTAGAGGAGAAAGAAATTTTATGGCAGCTCAAGCTTGATGCAAATTCACCACCAGGGCTGAATGAAATGATCTCAATTAAAAGTTTGCTTAAATTAAAAGCATTATATAGGTAGACATTACTACCATGTTTTTTACTCTATTAATGTATGTACACATTTAAAATTTTTTTATTAACAATACATATATATGTTTAATATTTATGTAGTAAATACTCAACATTTTGGTCCTATATGAACATTTCCCTTTTAAAAAAAAACTGCTGTTTGATCTTGCAATTAATTAATTAATTATGCAATGTATGACATCAGAATATGTTCACTATTTAAGCAATGTGCTGAAATGGTTATTTTATCTGAAGAAGTTTACAATTTGCCAGTAAACGAAAGCGCTAATTTATTAAAAGCAGTTGCCAGTGTGGTTTGTCTTCTTTTTTTGGATTTTGTAAATTAGGTATTTTGGTCTCGTTCAAATGAAATTCAGTCAAATGAAATTTCAGTCATGTGAAGTAGACCTATATATATATATATATATATATATATATATATATATATATATAGAGCTATATGCCTTCTACTAAAATTTGATGTACATTAACATTGAAACATATATTGATGTCAGCATGTCAACAACACACTTACTCATAATCCAGACTTAGGTTCATAGGTAGGTACTAGGCTATTGGCCCTAGGGCCTATACAAGCTTAGCCATAACGATTCCCTGGCTATTGCTTCCCACAAATATTTACTTTCCTGGACCCCTGCCTAGCAAGGCTGCTGATGTGATCCCCGGGTGAATTTCCTATCTCCCATCCAATCGTCAAGATTCCTCTTGACGAGGGCCTTTGAGGCACTCTGCCTGACATGTATGGGCAGCCTATTCCAGAGTATGGGGAGACTCTGGGTCAGGAACCTATCCCTCCAGCATGTAACATTCATCGTGATGACAAGGTTAAGATTCCTGGAGCGTGTGGCTCAGAGGGATTGGGATTTCTTTAAGTGTAGCATGCCCAGCAACTCTGGATTTGATATCGCCTTGTATGTTAGGCAGAGATTGCCTCTGAGTAGGTGATATGCGACAGAGTATAGCTGGAGTTTCTTTAGATGGTCAGCATAAGGCATCTGCTTTAGGCCTGTAATTTTTTATGTGAGGTATTTCTGCAGCCTTTATAGTTGTTGCAGATGTCTTGTGAGGTACATACCAAATGGGACATTGTATTCTTTAATGGGTCTAATGAGGGATGAGAACAGAGGGACAATGACCTCCTTTTTTCTGGATGAAAAGCCCTTAGTGATGAGATGTGCCATGTAGAAGGATTTTCTAACTGTTGTGGCTATGTGGTTATCAAAGGTGAGACCACTGTCCACCTGTGTCCCTAGGTCTCATCACACTTTTGGTGTTTAGTGTACTTCCACCTATGTGGTAGTTCACAAGGTACATGTTTTTTCCCAAAGGGGACAACTGTACATTGTTTGGCATTTAGCTTAAGCCCATGGCTCTGGCACCAGGCATCTGTTTAAGTAATGCCCTTTTGTAGTATATCCACATAATTTGGGGATTCAGTAATGGCTCCCAGCTTACAGTCATCTGCAAACTTTGTAAGCCAGAGTCCCTTAATGTTGGCCTGTACTTCAGAGAAGTAGATGTCAAACAAGAGTGGTCCCAGGACAGAACCCTGTGGTACACCACTTGTCACTTGTCTGGAGCTGGATTTGGAGTTGGCTACTTTTACTGTGTGTGTTCTGTCAGTAAGCTGGTTTGCAACCCATCGAGTGACATAGGGATTAATGCCCTGCTTAGTAAGTTTATCTATGACTCCAGAATGGGGATAGTGTTGAAAGCCTTGATGAGGTCCAAGTAGGCTGTGTGAATCTCTTTACCCTCATCCATGGCTCTGGAGACTGATTCAAAGAAATCAAATAGGTTCAGGAGGCAAGATTGGCCCTTCAAGAACCCAAACTAGGTGGGGTCCAGTGTTTGAAGGTTGCCAATTTCTTTATTTATAAGTTCCATGATAGTACGCTCCATGGCCTTGCAGATCAGGCTCGTCAGACTGATGGGACAGTAGTTCCTGGGATCCAAAGTGGATCCCCCCTTGTGGAGTGGAATGACTGTAGCTGTGCACCACTCTGGGGACACAAAGCCTGAGGTGAGGCTATGATTAAACATGGCACATAGGTGATGTGCCAGTTCATTTTGTAGTTCATACAGTACACAGCCCGGTATGTCGTCTGGTCCCATGGATGCTGTATTCTTGGCTTTGGAGAGAGCGTTTTTTACCTGAGTGGCCGTGATTACCGGAATTTAGCATTCTTTTGGTATTGAGATGGTCCCTTTAGAGGGTGGGGGGGGGAGTTGGCACTGAATCTATCTGCCAGGATATTGGCAATATCCTTGGGATCAGTATGTCTAGTGCCATTCTCCTGTAGCTCAGAGCAGATCCGAGTATTGCCGTTTAGATTCTTAACATAGCTATAGAATGCCTTGTGGTTGTCTTTGGAATCTTTAGCAATTTTGTTTTTGTAACTAGCTTTGGAAGATTTTATGAGGGATCTCAGCTTTCTACTGAGGCTGGTGAAGGCGTTTTTTGAATCCTGGGTTCTTCTTCTTTTCTGCAACAGTTTCTTCCTTCTGTTGTACAGCTTGTTTATGGCAGAAGACCACAAGATTGGCTTCCTTTTTTTTAGAGGACAGCGTTGGTTGTGTTTGGGTTGGCTCTTTCCATGCATAAGTGAATGTGCTCGTACAGCACCATAGTGTAGCATTCAGCAGTTGAACTTCCAGTTCCCATCTGCATGGGTTTCATGAAGTTTGTTACTTCTGACTTGAGAAGCATGAAGTTGGTTTTGGAGAAGTTTTTTATGGAGGTTTCCTTAAAGGAGGGTGGGGGTGGGATGTGGATGTCAACAGTGATAAACTTGTGGTCTGATCTGGCCAACGAGGCAGTGACCAGTGGTGTGGAGCATCAATGTCCCATGTTGGTAATGACCAGGTCTAAAATATTTCTACCCCTGGTGGGACTATGAATTAGTTGCTGTATGGCGTTGGAATTTATAAATTCCTAGAACTGTTGAGCAAAGGTGTTGGTACAGGAGAAGTTTTCCCAGTTAATGATAGGGTAGCTGAAATCACCCAGTATTAGGGTGTTTGGTTCTATCTTAATATTTTCCAGTATGTTTAGAAAGATGTAGTGAGAATCTTGGGGCATGGTGGGGGATCTGTAGCAAGCTACAGTTTGTATTGTAGTCTTACCTAGTGTTAGTTGCACCTGGAGAATTTCAGATGCATTTTGTTGGGCAACCAGTCTGGAGGTGTGAATATCCTTGGTAATATGGGCACTCCTCCACCTTTAGTGTTTCGGTCCAGGTTTGGTGGCCAAAAAGTGTGGTATGAGTTGTAGCCTGGTATTGTAGAGGTGCTCTCTGGAGCTTTGAACCAGGTCTCAGTTACTGCACAAATATCGATGTTCTCCATTTTTAGAAGAGCCTCGAGAGAGTGCATCTTGAGCTTTAGACTTCTAGCATTGAGTAGCATTGCCTTCAGATTTTGCTTGCTTGTATCCGTTACGGTGGTAGTTTTGTCCTTTGAACCTTGCCTAAAAAAGGCAGTATATGGGTGGTAAGAGCCTTAGCCAGTAACCTGAATCCCATGGCTGACATGTGCAAACCATTTCTTGCAAAGCATCGTGGTTTGTCGATCATGTTGTCCTAGGCAGACAGATACTGGATCCACTTTGAATGACACCAGAAGCTTAGCCAATTATTGAAGTCATTCATTTTGTCCTTATACTGTGGTATCATTCTGGGTGATGGCAGGATGCTACTCAGGGCTAGGGTCATACCTGCCTGGATTACCGAGAGCTCTTCCATGTCTCTTTTCATGTAGTCCAGGGAGGTATGCCTCAAGTCACTCCAACATGGACATTGACAGAGTCATATTTGTTCCAGACTTGAGTGCAAGCGTTATGTGCTGGATCCTGGCACCTGATAGGCAACTAACTGTAGTTTTGACCTTGTTCAGCCTGGTGAGTGGGACATCAGTGTGCCTGACTATAGAGTCACCTATGACTAAAGTGTTGGGTACGTTGTCTTGCCTTAGGGGCTGCTGTTGGGTGGCACACTGGTGTTGTGAGCTATGTGACACTTTGGTTGTGTTTGGGGTTAGTGTTTGCATTTCAGCTTCAAAGGTCCTTGTTGCTTGGGCAAGTTAATGTTAAGAGCCTCCACATATGTGGGTTTTGTGTTGTTATGTGTGGGATGTTCATCGTGTTTCACTGTTGCAGTCATTACTCTTGGGTTATCCTGCTGGCAGGCTACCCGCAGTCAGCCTGAATTCCAAAGTCCTGCTCCAGCGTCGGTTGCTGTCACCTCTTCCCTGACGTCAGTGCGTCAGCGGTATAAAAGATGCAGCTGACACCATTTTCTTCAGTCTTTCTTGCCGTGCGGTGCCCGAAGCAAAAGCAGTTCGCAAGTGCCGATCGGCCGACTCCTGAGATTTTCAAATCCGAATTTCAGAACCAAAGTCTTCATTAAAGCTAAGTACCCTGTTGGGGAAACTTTTTTCTTGCTCCAGACCGATGTCAGAAAAAGTTAACAATTGTATTTCTTGTGGGAAGCAAATACCTCATAAGGATTTTCACTCTTACTGTATTCCTTGCCTAGGCCCTGACCACGATGTTGCTAGCTGTCGGTTTTGTGCTAGATTTAACCAATGCACTATTAAGCGTCGGTTCGATTTTGCATTTCATTACTTTGGCTGAAGGTTTAATTATATAATGCCGTCAGAACAGCCGACGACCAGAGTTTACAAAAAACGCAAGGACAAGGAAAAGGATAGGCATCCGAGGTCCAAAACCAAAGACAAGGCCTCCGTTAGGCCAGTCGCAGTTTGCCGGTTCTCAGTGAGGCACTTTCGCAGCCCCTGGCGCCTGCTACCTCAGAGCCACAGGCCACTTCCAACTCCCACATGGAGCCGACTGGGCCTCTGGGTACTCAAGGTATTGGACACTCGGAAATCATTCCCTCAGATGGGTCCGGAGCCGCTGAGCAGGCATCAGCTTCAGAGGGTGTCTTCAGACCTACACAGTTTTATGTTAAGCCATCTTCAGCTTCAAAGACAAAGACTAAAGCAGATCTAAAGACAAAGAAACAAGTACAGCATTCTCCTGCTTAGACTTCTATGCCTAAAAAGCAGATGCTTAAAATGGCCGAAGACCTAATTACTTTGATCAGGGGTTCCCATCCACCTCCTGATAAGAGGCCTACGCAAGAGACAGAATATGATTCTTCTGACCAGGTTTCTATTTCCTGATTCCTCTTCTGAACAGGATTATTGTATTCCTCCCTATGAGGATTCTGATGCTGAAGAATCCATTCCTTCAGCCTGTCCTCCTGAGGATTATTCTTTTGGGGAAACCCTGCATACCATGAGGGAACATTTCCACTGGGAGAGCCAAGATTACTCAGAATTTAAGAAAAGGCTCAGAGACATTCTGCTTCTTCCTCAGCACAGATCCCTTGCTATTCCACCTGTTCTAGACATTGTAGATGATTTATTTTCAGAGTCTGGCCTGTCCCCTGACTCTTTACCCCCTGCACCTGCTAAGCCAGACAGATACTACAGGGCCCCAGATTCTCATAAATTCCTATATAAAAATCCCGCTGCTGACCCAGAAACTATATCTCAGGGTCCCAAAGGGGTCAAAGTTTCCACTGCAAAAAACCTCGTCCCCTCTGATAGGGATTCAAGGGCACTGGACAGATGGGAGAAAAAAGTTTACACTTCTGCTACCTTGGCTGTAATGGCTTTAAATTGTCAGTTTCATATGCTTAAATATCAGCAATATTTAATGTCACTGCTTAAACAGAAAATGTTGACAAATTCTGAATGTTCAGAGAACAAGGAAATGCAGGATTTATTGCATGCAGCTGAACAAGTGGGACAGCATACTTTGCAATGTGGTTATGATTCACTAGAGGCCTCTTGCAGGGCCGCTGTTACAGGTTCTGTTATTAGAAGGCATACTTGGTTAAAGGAACAGAATCTGCCTGATCATGTTAAAGCAAAATTATTAGATGCTCCATTACAGCATGATACTTTGTTTGGTGCTAAAGCAGAAGAGGTGTTGAAGAAAATGGAGGATAAAGCGAAATCCATGCAGACAGTTAAGGATTTCTTGCAGGTACAGCCACCCAGATTTAGTAGGAACTGGCCTTCAAAAAATTGGTCCTTTCTAGTGTCAGACAGGCAAAAAGAGGCAGATACAGACGTTCCAGAGGCAGATCTCAGCCCCAAGGCTCATACAGGCTTAAACATTGGGGTGTTCCTACCTCCAAAAGCAGAGAAGACAAAGCACAACCCTACCGGAAACAGTCCCAATGACTTTCTTCTGCCAGATCCAAGCACTTTTCTTTTGGCAGCCCCCTTGGGGGGAAACTAGCACTTTTTTCACCAAATTGGCAAATGATTACCCAAGACAAATGGGTCTTGAACATAAGTTTCCCAAGGCTACAGGTTCCATTTTCACACCCTACCAAAGGCAAAATGTATGCTAGACCTGCCACACAATCAATGGGCAGAGGCACAAAAGCAAATTACAGCCCTCATGGACATGAGGGCCATTCAACAAGTACCACAACAAGAGCAGGGGCAAGGATTTTACTCCAGACTTTTCTTAGTGCCCAGAAAGGACAAAACCTGGAGACCAATACTGGACATGTCTATACTAAACAAGTTTCTGGAGGTTCCAGAATTCAAGATGTTGACTCTACAGAAGCTACTGCCCATGCTGGGCATGAAGGCTTGGCTCATAAGTTTGGACCAAAAAGAGGCATACCTGCATGTCCCAATCAGACAATCTTGCAGAAGATACCTCAGATTCATAGCTGGCTAAATGCACTACCAATTCGCTGCACTGCCCTTTGGCTTATCTACTGTGCCCAGGGTCTTCACAAAATGCCTGGCGCCAGTAATTGCATTTTGCAGACAAAGAGGAATACAAATATATCCCTACTTGGACGACTGCCTTATTCAAGCAGAGAACAAAGACATTCTTATAAAGCATCTGGCATTTGTAAAAAGATTACTAATTTGCCTAGGGTACACAGTAAACGAAAAGAAATCAAAGCTAGTACCCTCTCAAAAGATAATATTCCTGGGTGCAAGCTTAAATACAACTGCCCAGATGGCTAATCTAATGCCAGACAAACAAAGGCAACTGACTTCTTACTTCAAAAAGTTGGCAACAAAGACCCAGTTATCTGCAAGGAAAATCCTGCAGGCCTTGGGTTTCATGGCATCCTGCATTCTACTAATTCCATATGCCAGACTGCATATGAGGAAACTACAGTGGTATCTAAAAAGTGTTTGGACTCAGCATTGCCACAACCTGGAGACAGTAATTACCCTCATTCCCTGCCCGCAACAGGAGTTTCGATGGTGGGCACAGGCCTGTCACCTCAACAAGGGTCTGCCATTCACTTTACCCACAGCCAGACAGACACTGACAACGGATGCATCAGATTATGCCTAGGGGGCCCATATGGCAGGAAAATGTGTTCAGGGCACATGGCCTGCAAGCCAGATGCATCCACATCAATCAAAAAGAGATGCTAGCTGTTCAGAATGCCCTGACAGCTTTCAAGGATCTACTTCATCCAGGACGGCTACTGATAAAGACGGACAATACTACGGTCATTTGGTAGATAAACAAGCAGGGAGGCACACATTCCTACCCCCTCTGCAGACAAACAATAACCTTATGGGACACAGCATTGACTTATCAAGTTCACTTGCAAGCACAATTCCTGCCAGGAAAAACAAATACTCTGGCAGACGAACTAAGCAGAGACCTCATGGATCCCCACGAGTGGAAACTGGATCCACAAGTCTTCAGCATGATAACAAGGAAATGGGGATGCCCAGACATAGATCTATTTGCCTCCCCTTACAACTGCCAATTACAGAGATTTTGCACAAGGATTTATCACAAACAAGCATGGAGAGTGGACGCCCTATCCTTCAGCTGGAAAAATCTAACAGTATATGCCTTTCCTCCACTGCCTCTCCTTCCCAGGGTACTCCTAAAGGTCAGACAAGAGAAGCCAATAATGATACTGATTGCACCAAACTGGCCACGCCAGCACTGGTACCCAATCCTAAAGAACTTGTCTCAAGGTCCAGCATGGATATTGCCTCAAACTTCTCACTTGCTGACCCAACAAAACAATCAGATCCTGCACAGCCAACTCAGGACCTGAAATCTGGCAGCATGGCGGATAATGTAGCCATTCAGAACACTCCTCTTTCAAAAGCTGTTATGGATGTTATCTTGGAGGCCAGCAGGCCCAGTACCAGAAAATCTTATGCAGAAAAATGAAAGAGAGTCTGTGCTTGGAACCAAGAACAAGGCATTGACCCGCATGTACCAAATATCCCTCGGATTTTACAATACCTAACTGAGATGCTGGACAAAGGCCTTTCCTTTTCATCAATTAAGATTCATGCCTCTGCCATTTCAGCCCATTACAATATGGAACCACCTATCTTTTCTCATCCTTTAATAAGGCAGTACCTCAGAGGGGCAAAAAACTTCAGGTCTCCAAGGAGAGCAACAATTCCGGCATGGGACCTCAATTATGTCTTGGAAAAACTCACACTGCCTCCTTTTGAGCCAGCCTCAACAGCTGATATAAAATTCTTATCCTGGAAAACAGCTCTGTTTCTAGCAATAACATCTGCAAGATGAGTCTCGGAGTTACAAGCAGTCATGGCTGTGGAACCTTTTATCATTTTTCATCCAGACAGGATTTCTCTGAGGACAAACCCAACATTTATGCCTAAGGTGGTGTTCAGTGTGGCCCTCAACCAAACCATTCACTTGCCTACCTTTTATCCAAACCCACAGAACAAGGGTGAGAAAATTCTGCATTCTTTGGACATACACAGGCAGCTACGCTTCTACTATGACAGAACTAAAGCTTTCAGAAAGACTGAGCAACTTTTAGTGTCATATGCTGCAGGATCACAAGGAAAGGCTATCTCAAAACAGACTATTTCTAAATGGATAGGCCATTGCATCCGTTTCTCCTATTCTCAGCATGGCAAATCAGTGCCTAAGGGCATTAGGCCTTATTCTACCAGAGCAGCAGCCTTCCTCAGAGGAGTACCAACCAAAGACATCTTAGAGGCTGCAACTTGGAGTTCAGTGCACACTTTTACAAAGCACTACCACTTGCCTCTTTACTCTAAATCCAGAACAGGCTTTGCCACTGCAGTTCTGCAGGGCCTCATAGCCTCTCCTAATCCTATTTAGTCCAGCCTCCCATCCTCTGCTTTGGGATTCAACCCAAGAGTAATGACTGCAACAGTGAAACACGATGAACAGAGTACAGTTGTGTACCTACCATAAATGTAGATGTTCGAGTGTATTTGCTGTTGCAATCCAGGTTACCCTCCCACCATCCCCCTTTCTATTGCTGGGGTTTATCTGTACTTCTCTATTCTATACAACCTATGTGGTGTATTTGCTTGTAGATGAAGGAAATGTTTCTTTACTTCATGTATGTGTTTTGGCATAATATATTTAGCCTACCCTTTTGGGGGCACCTGACATCTGGGGCAAGAAAAACTGAAGAAAATGGCGTCGGCTGCATCTTTTATACCCCTGGCACACTGATGTCAGGGAAGAGGCGACAGCAACCAATGCCGGACCTAGACTTTGGAATTCGGGCTGACTGTGAGTAGCCTGCCAGCAGGATAACCCAAGAGTAATGACTGCAACAGTGAATACACTCGAACATCTACATTTATGGTAGGTACACAACTGTACTTTTTGGTAGTGTAAGTTTTGAAGGACTATGTGTTGTTTGAGGTGTTGTGCGGGTGTTAACCTTCTCCTCTTGACTGTCTAGCACAGTCTTGGCTGGAGAGAGCTTTGCTTCCAGTTTGGATATGTAAGTGCATCTCTCGCAAGTTGTAGTGTTTGGTGGTAGGAGGAGAGGGTTGTCTGTGTACATGAGGCAATTGCTGCATTGCCCCAGTATGCCCAGATACACCAGGTGGACAGGAGAAATCACCGGAAGCTGACCCTTGGACATGCCTGGTTAGGTGCTTTCTTTGTGTAGTACAAGAGCTGTTTTCCCTTACTTTTTGGCAAGGTACTTGGAATTGTAGGCTGTCTAGTGCCTACAACTATTTTCTCGTTATTACCAAGGAGAAGTGAGTGCTTGTAACAAATTAAGGCTTCCTTGTGCTTTTTAGTGAGTTTTAGAGCAAGTGCTAGTCACAGGTATACAGGTTTTAGGGCTACTGCTGATAAACTAGCTAGTTCTAAGGGAAAATTCAAAGAGCAGACTTTCTGGCACCAAGAATAGTTTAAGCTTAGCCCCGCGGTGTGCAAATGTGTGCAAACACACGTATCTATGCCAGAAAATTGAAAGGGATAGAAATCAGCCCAAAATGGCCAATAAAATTGCAATTTCAGAGCTGGAGACCACCCCTCTAGTGTTAGCTAGGCAGTGCAATGCTCCCACTCTCACTGGTAAGCAGTAGGACCTCCCTCTACCACAGCAAGGTCTGGATAGCTCTGAATACTGAAACTAAAGTCCTGAAACCAGCAAACCCTTGAAACTGGACTATTCTAGTTAGAAAAGGTGGGAAATTAGCAAACAAGATAGAATTTTTTTTTTTTGGTTAGATCAGGCTAAACAATGTATAGCCCAGAACAGTAAACTCAATTAAAACTTTGCAAAATTAGAAATTTGAAAATTTAAACTTTTAAAATAAAGCAAGGCAAGTGCACAACTGGAAAATGGCTTACAGGCAGAAATACAGTAAAATAAGTAGCTAGTTAAAAGAACACCAGGAAAACAACCTCCTGTTGTGACCGGTTAAACAAAAACAAAATGAAAAATGACCATCAACTTGAAGAATTCTCTGCCTGCGTAGTGGTACTGTTAATGAAAAGGTGTTTTATAACCTACTGTGTAGAGTACAGAGGTGGTGTTAGGGCTGGGGGGTATTTTAGGATTATCACACAAGGTTGAAAATGGGCAGGGGAGCTTTGCATATCAGCAGTGTTAGTAATCCATCAGAAAGTTATGAGTAAAACACCCTTTCCGTAAGACTGTTCTATGCATGTTATTACCCACTCTTTTTAGAACCTTGTTATTTAAAAATATGGTGCCTTATTTAGAGGTTTCTTCTTAAATTTTCTCTCCAAGTTGAAATTTTTGCATATCTTATTAAACTGTAGGTCATCAGATCTGTCCTTCCATAGATGTTGTCTAACATAAAAGCTTCCTAATGTCAATATTCCCGTATAGTGAAATATCTGGGTTAATTTACAGATAGTTTAAGGAGAAGAACAGCATCTGCTTTGTGATGGTCACTATTTCATGAGTGTCCTAGGGGATTCAAGCCACGTTACTCAGTGTTTTGCAAGCTACAATTGAACCTGATGATTTTAATAAGACTTTACAACAGTCATTAAAGGCACAGTATTAAATGATATTGTATCTGAAATGCACTGTTATTATATAATCTACTTTTACTTCTAGAAGGTATAGTTATATGCCGTGCTTGACGTGGTATATGGTGTCAGCCCTTTGCTGCACTTACCTAACTTATCACATAATATTGCAAAAGCTGGACTACTTACAAATGGTATGGAAATGTATTGTTTAGCAAAGCAGAATTTTATGCATGCCACTTCTATTAGTTTAACCCTCTGAGAAAAAATATTTTCTGAAAAAAAAAGGCGAGCGACAAAAACTGTCGCACTGTGTATCTGTAGATCTTTAGGTCCTACATGCATATCACATTAAACAGTTTTCTCCAGAATCTTCATGTCTCAAAGACCAGAAAAGATTTATTTTGGCAACATCTGAATAAAATGTTTTTTGATAAGAAACGCTGTACACCAGGTTTCAATGTCAAAACAGTGCTCAGATTCAGTTTGTTGAATCCAGTTTATGAAAGAACAGTAACTAAAACAGTGAATGTATTAATCCAACAAAAGTAATAACTATTTAACAATATTGGGGAAAAAAGAGCTTCCCATGTGTGAGTTTGGTTTCAGCTACCTACCGATAAGAAACTGAGGAGCTCACAAAGGGCAACTGAACTTTTAAACAAGCTGCCATCAGCCCTGCCAGGAATATTCAACTTGGCAGTCAGAAAGTGTTGCCAGTGACTCATCTATTCTCCTTCCACTTTTTTTTTGTTTTTTTTTTTAGTAATTATACCTTATTTCAGAACTCTTATTATCCTTTGATATTCGGCACTGTGCTAGAGCTTTTATCTAGTGCTGAAGTACTGTCATACAGCTTTTGAATTAATGTTTTAAATCTTGAAATAAGAGATTTAACTTAATATATGGTTATAATGTTTTGAATGTAAACCCTGGCATGATTAAGTAATGCACAGAATAAGCAAAAGAATAGCATATTTTACATTTTTCTTTTAGCTGTATCCTTTGCAGGCTTATGAGCACCACATGTATTGAAATGTTCCAGATGCTAGTAAAGGCACAGCACAAAGCTGTTTGAAGCAGATTATTTTTACCACTGGCTCCCAAGACATGTTCTCTTTCTGTAAAGTTGTTAATTAAGAAAAAGTAAAAATAATGACAGCATTTTCAGCCTGTTGTATTGATATGTTTAAGCCAAGTCAGTCTTTGCTCCCTTTCTTTGCGTGACGGGTTATTCCAAATGTCATTGGTTCTGATTGTTTTTCTTGTGTTTGGCATGCTGTTTTCTAAATTTCATTTTTGAAGTTATTTAAAACCTGTGGACTAGCTTTGATGCTTTCATGAATGTTGAACCTTTGGTCTCCTGTTACTAAATTTAGCAGTAATGGGGATGAGTGGGATGGGTACCGCAGAGAATACTGGAACTTCACATTGTCGTAGCTGTGCAGTTACTGGCATTAATAATGATCTCGCACATGACACCCAGAGGAAATACATTTCCGACCAGCATTTTGACCTTTACAGTACAGTAGGGCAACAAAAAGGAATACTAAACTGCCATTTATTTTTACTCTGTAATTGGGCTTTCATTCTGAAATGCACTAGTGATACTCAGTGCTGCAGTGCTTGATTCAAATGAGAATTATAAAAGCAATGACTTGGGAGACATACCTGTTTTAAATCTGAAAATATTCAGCCAAATTTGAAACTTTTGTCCTTCTGGAAGACTTTTAACATGCACATTTTCTTCATTACTAGTTGTTGTCTAGACCACCCACTTGTGAATACAAGTAATCTCTAATTAGACAAATAATATGCATTTTTCAAGGTCATAAATATGGACATCCAGTTGAGTGACACCTCTGTCCAGCATGTTTTCCTTGCTTTATGCTCAGTAAATATTTGCCCCTGTTGTTTCAAAAATTTCTATATCATGTTATAAAAGTTTTTTTTTTTGTAATTATGCAGTCTTGATTGTGATAGTGAATAGATCAAAACTGATCAAAGGAATCTTTGAGGAAAATTTGCTGCTTGGAATAATTTCCCAGTTTATTTATCCCATTGTATTTTATTTTTCCCCAAAGAGTATATGTTATTGAAAATTTAGACAGAAATTGTGGCAGTATTTCAGAGCTTATTTATCTAATAATTATTTCTAAATTAATTGCTATCAGCTGTAATCTATTAAATGATTAATGTCCAGCCACAGAGTTGTTATGTGAAATCATCAGTCCCTCTAGCTAGAATATCCTAGTCAGTCTGGCTTCAACTTTGATTTCATCTAAAGATGTCTTAAATCTCAGAATACTTAAGAATGGCAGATACACTGTGCTTTTCTGCTCCATGTAATGCCGAAAACCTGCTGTGAACCAAAAGACTACCCTGGAAGTTTTTTTTTTTTTATTTTTTATTGATTTTCATGAAATAAAATAATGCAAGAAATATGATATATAAATATGTACAGTATATGTCTTAAAAATATCATAACATGGAACAGTAACTATTTACAATGTCCATAACAGATATAATGTCATTGTTGCGATTACATTTTGTCTAGTAGTTTTTCAAGCTTAGTTCTTTCTGAAATAGTTTGCAATTCCCTATTACATACAAGTTTAGCTAATAGTAAAAAATCTGTAAATGATAGGATTTATTTATACTTCCAATTTGACGTAATGCTTTTTCTTGAAATTGCATGCAAGGACCAAAGAAGGTGCACCTGTATTTTGGGGATATGTGTTGGTATCGGTGCATAGAACAGTAATAATGAGTCAGATACTTCACACTTGTCCGACCACAAAGCTTTTATGAAATTTCTGAACTCTGTCCAGAATGGAGTTACTATTTTACATGTAAGAAACATGTGTACCTAATCTGCACAAAGTATTTCCTCACATCTCCAACATTTATTAATATTATTTTTTGATATCAAGTCCATCTTATGTGGGGTAATAAAGCTCCTATGGATGTATTTCCAAGTGAAGATTTTCCAAGAAGGGGATGACGTTGTGCTACTAATTGATTTAAGTAATAATTCTTTATCACTATCTGAAAAAATGGATTTGTTTATTCTCTCTGTGAAATTCCATAAGGAGTCCTCTGGGATTTGCTTATTGGTTCTTAAAGATTTATATATATTTGACAATGATAGAATATTAATGGGCAAAGTGTTTATTTCACAAAGAAGAGAAAGTATTTTAGGTAAAGGTGTTGTGCTGGTGATATGACATATTTTGAATTCATTAACTATGTATTTTCTAAATATTTGTATGTTCAACCAGTTGTTGTGCGTTATGTTATACCTGGCCATAAGAGAACATGGTTCATGGATATTATTATTGCAGAGAAACTGGTGCCAGAAAACTAAGCCATTTTCTTCCATTACTTTTTTTTAGATACGTTGCAAGAGTCCAGACATGTCTTTATGTATGCTATGGGAAATATTACAAATATTAAGCTTTTTGTCATATGATTTTTGTTTATTATCTTTTTAAAATGATCTAATATATAATTAGTGAAAATATAATTTTGTTTCTTCTTATTGGTATTGTAGAAATGCTCTTTGACATCAAGGACGATTTTTTTATTTTCTGGCAACATATTGTTGTCAATGTTTGTGTCTATGTCAGATAATAAGATACTTACATGGAGATTTTTCCAATTAGAACTATATTTGGAGTTTAACCATTGGCTCATTACATTAAGTATGGTCAATTCCGCATAAAGTTCTAAATTTGGGAATCCTATTCCCCATCTTTCCAGCTTCTGTAGTGCCAAGCATGGCTGATTCTTGGCTTTTGAAGAAACCATAGGAAATTTATTAACATAGAATTTAGTTGCTTCATTAACTTTTTGGATGGGAAGGCAATTAAAGTTTAGAAGTAGAACAAAATTTTGGGTAATATGATCATTTTTATTAATAACAATCTTTCTTCTATCATGAAATACATTTTAATCCATTTATTTAAAAATTCCTTAACTGTGGATAATAGGTAATTGTAATTTGTTTTTAAAGTATTATTCCAGTTTGACTTTATGTATATTTCTAAGTACTTAATGGTGTCATTTGCCGAGTTAAAATTGTTTACTTTTTTATTTATTAATAATGTTTCTGTTTTGGTGTGATTAAAGCTTAGGCCTGAAACCTCTTCAAAAACTTGCAGGGATTTTGTTACATGATCTATAGAGGAATCTATATTTCCAGTTGTTAGCATGACATTGTCTGCAAAAAGTTGTATTTTAGAAATGTAGCTTTGACTAACAGAAAATCCCCTTATATTAGAATTTGCTCTTATGACGTTAGCTAGAGGTTCTACTGATAGGGCAAATAACAAGGGGGAGAGTGGGCAGCCTTGTTTAGTGCCTTTTAGGATGTTGAGCGGACTTGATAAAATGCCAATTTTGATGTATGATATTGAGTTAACATATAATCAGTTAATTATATCAGTAAAGTCAGGGGAGAAGTTACATACTTCTAATACTTTAAATAAATCGGACCAATTTATAGAGTCAAAAGCCTTGTTTAAGTCTAGGCTAATAATTGATATTTCTTTTTTTTTTTCCTGTTAGTATGATCTACTAAGGAAAGGTGACTGATAACACTGACTTGTACTCTGCTATTTTAGGATAAAGCCTGTTTGATCATCACCTATTATGTTAGGCATCAGCTGATTTAATCTGTAGCTAATATTGATGTAAAATTTTATAGTCCACATTTAATAGTGAAATGGGACAATACGAAGTTACTATTTTGGGGTCTTTGTCCTGTTTTAGGATACGGGAAATCATGGCATATTTCCAGGAAGGGAATGAGCTTGTCTTTTTTCTGAATTCCTCAGAAGCTTGTAAAAGTGTCTTTAATGTATTATCTGTGAGTACTTTATAAATTTCTCCTATTAATTCATCTAATCCTGGGGCTTTACAATCCTCTCTTTTGGTTCACTTAATGTTATTGGTTTGAGATATTTGGTATTCTGTTCTATTGATAGTTTGTTGCCTATGTTCTCATTTAAGAAGTTATCTTTTGGGATGCTGTTATTAATATTTAGATTTGTGTTATTTATTATTTTGTGATGTTTTCTGAAAGTCTCAAGAATATCTTCTAAATATGTTACAATTTTAGTTTTACTTTTAGTTTCATCAACAAAACAATTTCCCTTATATGTTTAACATTGGTTAAGTTTTTTTTCTTTTCACAGCTAATCTGTGCATGTTTTTTAGATTAACAAAGACTGTAATTTGATTCTTTCTAAATTTATTGCCACTTTGTGATTAAGAATTTCCATGTAATCAAGGTTTAATTATTTCATTTCTGTATTTGTGTTTGTCTTTATTATTTAGATTTCTTTTTAGTTCATCAATTTTTGATTGTATTCTCGATAGCGTACTATCCCATTCCTTTCATTTGTTTAGGTACCAGGTTTTGATTTTACCAAAAATATAAGATTTTAGCATATCCCAGACAATAACTTTAGAAGTACTATCATTGTCATTTATGTCTAGAAATATTTTGATTTCTTTCAGTAACCATTCCTTAAACCCGGTTATCTTAACAATGTATGCTTGGTATTCTTTGCCAATATACTAGATGACTAGATTTCATGTGGATTTTAAAGAAAATAGCGTTGTGGTCGGACATTGGACAGGAGCTAATGAAAACTTCCTGAATTTTTGAGAATAAATAATCTGTAATAATACCTTATCGATGGTAGTTTGTGTACCGAATCTGTATGAGTAATGTGTGTATTTTAGGAATATAGGTTCTATTTTTTCATAAATATCTCTTGTATTTGAATTATTGATGAAGTTGTTCAATCTTTTATCAGGTACATATATCTTAAACTTATCACATTTAGTAGTGTCATTTCTGGAGAGAATACAGTTAAAATTACCTGCATATATTATTTTTCCCTTAGATTTGATTGCAAGTTGTTGTTGTCTTTCGGCTTTTCCCAGTTAGGGGTCGCCACAGCGGAACTCCGGTCCACTAATGATTGGCAGTAGATTTTCATGAACGTCGAGATGCCAGGTCGACGTTCAACCTTCAATGAAGGCACGCCCATTTACGCATGTCTTTCGAACGCCCACCCAACTGTGGGGAGAACATGCAGACTCCACACAGAAGACACTCCCCGCACTCCAGCCAAGAATTGAACAGGAGAACCTCTTGCTGTGCGGTAACAACGCTACCGCTGCACCACCGCGGAAGTCCTTAGATTTGATTGCAATTAAGTCAAGATATTTATTCGCTGTTGCAGCACCAACACTGGGTATCCAATAAGTATTGGCTAATGTGATTAGTTTTTTATTTATTTCTAGAATAATTAAGTAGAAGATGCCATTTTTGTTTGGATACATGTCGATTATTTTAGGTACTGGTAGTGTTTTCCTCCACAATGTAATGGTGCCTCTTCTTTTGGTCCGAAAATGAGATTCTGCAGGTATAGAGTAGCCATTAAAAGACATCCTATTCAAATCTTCTTTTATTATATGAGTTTCTTGCAAGAATGCAATATCTGCTTTTTTAGTTTTTAAATATGTGGTTAAGCTTCCTCTCTTTATAGGATTGTTGAATCCATTTACATTTAAGTACAAACATTTATATGAAAACATTCCTATAGATTGTGTTAGATAGTAAAGATTCTGTTATGGACATAACATGAACACTGAGTATAACTGTAAAACATTTAAAACCATTTACAATTCTAAGCATGGAATATTTAATTCCTGGTTTAATAAGAAGTTCCTCAAAACCACCTTCGTCCATCCTAAGAACAGTAATCTATGTCCTTTCTGTGCTACTGCCATTACAATAACTGTATAGAGTGTAATAAAAAGTGAGAAAAATAAAAGGCTACTCCTTAGAATTGTTACTGATTTGAGTAGTGAACTATCAAAGTATGTGAAATTAAAGTTAATACGTTATTTGTGATAATTATGTATATTAGAAGTAATTATCTTTGTACAACCAAATCAGAGAGTAATTTTAAAATGAAAGATCTACTGTATTGTTACCGGAGTAGGAAAATAGTAATGCCTTTAGGTATGTTTAGCTATGAGTCTAAAAAGTTTTCCAGATAGAGTTAATAAAAAATATGGAACTATCAACAATTTTAAGTAAAATCTATTAAGATTTAAACTAGAGAGCACAATAGCTATCCAAAAACTACTAAGTAACTCTCTCTGTAAATTCTTCTGAACTCTGTAAAATGCAACCTCCTTCATTCTGTACAGACTTATTATGCCCAGCCTCTTAATTAGCTTAGATGGGTTTAGAGTGATGTGCCCCCCCCCCCTTGCAGAGAGAGAGAGAGAGAAAGAAAGAAAGAAATAAAGATGTTCATGTTTTTATTATGTCCCTCATAGTATAATTGTGATGTTATTCTTTTTCCTTATTGGCTTGTGGTAATTCCTCTCAGCAGACAGCTTAAGACATCTACTCAACTGCTTCACCTCACTGGGTTCACATTGTTTTTGGAAACCAAAACCAGCTTTCAACTGAATGAAAAATAAGTTAATAACAGTAGTGGACATTGTAGCAATGAAAGGAGTGATAACAGAAATGAAAAACTGCAGTGGCCTCATTGTTATTAAATGTTTAATGGAAGAAGTAAAGGAAAATGTTCTCTATTTGGAAAGAGAAAGTCTATTTCCATTACACTAAGCAGTACTGCAGATGTATTTATAGTGCAGTTTATGAATAGAGCCTGCATTTGTAACCATCATCTCCTTTTAGGTGTTTTTCTGATGTTATTGTAAAAAACTGCTACATTGTTATATTTGTAGTAAAGTGACTGTAACTGCCCTATTCATTATTGCTAAAATGGGGACCAGTTTTTATGGGCTTCTGCAGTCCCTCATTAATGATAACTGTGTTTTTGATGTTGCTGTTGTTTGACATATCAAAAACTGCATACTGGTTTCTGGATATGGCCTGTCTCAAATAAAAAAACTGTGGTAATATTTCTAGTCTAATAGTAGATATGGAAATCAATAAGCTTTTTGAAAAATTAATTTAACCTTCAATAAGAAAAAATGGAATTTATGAATACTGAAATCCTTAGAAGCTTTTGCATTAATGTTTGCAGTTAGTAGTGTTTCCAGAATTAACTATAAACCAGATTTTATGAGCTGCAGTCTTACGTCTGTATCTAAAAAAAGTGCAAGCCAGAACTAGGACACAAGTACTATAATGGGTATTATCAGAATAATTCTTGTCAACAAAGTGAAAAAGCGCACGCATTCAGTTAATTAGTTATCCACCTTTATGAGAACTCAACAAATATTCTAATGTAATTGGCAGCCACCTTTACATTGTACCATGTACGAATTGCAGGATTTACAACTGGAAGAGCAGCAATGAAACAATTATTGAGAAATAAACCTTGTTATATTGTGTCAGGAGTAATTCATCGAAAGAGATACTACCCTGTTCTCTACAGACAGATGTAAAACCAGACAGGGCATGTGACAGGAAAGACATATTCATTAAAGACAAAATACAGAAATGTACTAATGCTATAGCCATGTGATGACAGAAAGTGGTAAATGTTTATAATAAACATTATAATGTGCATCTTAGAGCAAGTTTCTAAGCAACATACCCAGCCGACATGAACTACAAAGCCAACACATACCTACAAAGCACTGATCAACAATTAAGCCCCCCTGCACTAAGCCACACTCTTGGAAACACTCAGCCATGCATAAATTCACATACACACACCCAAACACACATCCAGACTATCAATTTCCTATCTAACGCCCTTAGTGTAACTGTACATGCAGACACACATATATACATACACACACACACACACGCACACACACACACACACACACACCTTCCTTTATGCCCCTACAGGCATGTCCACACACATGCACACACACTCACTCATATCCAAAAAACATTCCCATCCACCATGTCTTCAGTGGACTTATCTGCACCATGAAAGTTTCTGTAGGAGTGAATGGTGGCCACTGTGATTTTATGGTGGTAATATTTAGAGTAAAATGTTACTCAGCCTAATGATACAGATTAGGAACTGTGTACAAATTAGTATTAGTCACTCAGCTGGACTGCCAAATTAGCGTGCAGCTTTTCCCACAAGACCACTCTCTGCTGAAGGCCCTTTAAGAGAAAAACCTCAGTGGCGGCATGGTCTCTGAATTCAAAAGGTTTAGCATAGTGAAAATATATTGTGGACTAAGGCTTCCACATTTCACTATGCCTTTCTGAATAACAAGGTAGGTGTCCACCCCCCCCCCAAAAAAAAAAACAGGCTAAAGCTTTTCCAACATGTAAAGCATCACCTTTCATTTTCATTGAACGGCACTCTAGGAATTTTCACATATTTTTAAAATCATTCCTTTAAACCCCATTCATTTGCAGCCTTCATGCCCCTACCTCATATTGTCCCATACATTTCTCCTAGCCTCAGCACCCTAGGACATCAAATGAGAGCTGCAAATTATGGCATCATCTTGTGGGCTTGGGAGATTTTGCTTTTAATGCACTTTCAGCAACCCCCAAAAAAACAGACTTTGGCTAGAAAACATTATGGAATGCTTGTGCCCGAATTGCAGGATATGCAGTACTTAGCTTTCCTGCAGGTGGACCTGTTGTGGCAGGACTATGCCAGTATCCTTCCCCCAGGATGGTAAAGCAATCATGGGCCATAGCCTTTCATTGTTAGCTGTTACTGTAACCAGGCTGCTAAGAGAACCCTGGTCATACGGGATATGGTCAGGGCTTCATCCTAGAGCTTATGAAAAGTAACATTGCTTGCCAACCTCATTAGCTAAACCAGTACACATATCAGTGTTACTGTTCAATGTCATCAAAACAAATAAGTAATACTAGACACGGAGAGAGGGTATATAAAGTAAAAGTAAACTATGCAGCTGGCAGCTGCAAAATCAAATCTGAAATGCAATGTATTTGTCAGATGCATTCCACTCCAGTTTACTTTTACTTAGTGATCTAAGGTTACCAGGTAGTCAAAATGCCTTATTAGCAGCACTTGTTCTAATTTTGTCTCCATAACTATACAATTGTTACTAAATCCTTTATTGGGTAGCTGTTACACTTTCCATGATAATACTCATTATGCATATTACACGGAACTGCTTTCATAACAGTATGCTTTCATAACAGTATGCATGTGCCTGTATGTGTTGGAGATACTTTTTACCATACTTAATCCCTCTATAATATCCATTTGTGTCCCTGACCATTAATGCCCTATGGAACTGACCCTACGTATGTTCTGTGACTACAGCTACTGTTACTGCATCTCTTTTATGCATACTATAGGGTTTCTACATGTGTAATCCTCTAACTTGCAGCTTATCCTGCCTACACGTCCTCTACAAAAGGATGGTTTGGAAAGGTAGAAATTCCTCAGTCAAATGCAAGTCTCAAAAAGGGCTTGCTACTCCTGTAACTCATCTTTCTGTGCCTAACATGCCCCCCTTTTGCTTACCAGTAATTTCTTGCTGCAGTGTTGCCGCTTTGAACTTGTGGTCCAGTCCCTCCTCTCATCTGCTATACTTAATTGTTTCCTTATCACAAGTGCTTATTTTTATTCATTCATTTTTTTTTCAGGTAAGATAACTAGACACAATTTTCTCCTTTCAGGGGCAATCTAGGAAAAATATTTGACTAGGTGATTTTCTCAATCACCCAGTTTGCAAATTGAGACTGAGAGACTCAAACCCAGTACTACAAAAATTAAACTGCTTAGCAGTTCATAGCTTTAACCATTTGTACCAAATTGTCATCCACCCTTTGGTAAAGAAAATGTTCTTGTTTTATGTTTTTCTTAATAACCAGACCATTTGTTGTTCAGAGTGTTATACTGAATATCAATGGTATAAAATATTAAACTTTCTAGAATTGTATTCATTATTAATCAGCACTGCATTAATTTCAGCCAAGATCAGATGTTGTCAAAAATTCATTTGGCCTATCAGTTTATCATCAAACCTCAGAGACTATCCTTCTGAATTCATACCTTTGATTTTAGACACCTATAGGGGCTTTCATTCTACATACACTGTGCCATTCTAGCTTTACAAATTAGTTGTTTTGGGCCTGTGATTAGGGTTTACCTTCAGATATTAGACCATATCATAAATCTGTGACCTCTAGTTGTACCACTTTTGATCTGGCCACCTAATACTGCTCACTACATAGACTAGCACTTCCTACCTCATTGCCTGCTTTTATCTTAAGGTTTGTTTACTGACTACTTGCAGCAGTGCTTCTGACAAGCCCAGATTGATTTGACCCTGCTGTCTGCTGACTGTGAAATTCTTGTTGTGGAATGGTCCTCCTTCACCCTGTGAGTAAGAGCCAGGTGCATAAACCATCATGCGTACAGCTGTTGAGATTTTTTCTTTAATGACCTTGACTCTGTCCCTAGTGGCTGAAGTGGGAACCCATGTCATCATGGTAGCATCTGGTGTTCTCACCATAGCATGCCTCCTGAAATCTGTTATTACTAGCTTGGGATCAGCAAGCCCATGCCCTATTGTCCTGTGGCCATTGCAGACATGTCAGCCTTCACTTGCCAGGAGCATTTGACTGAACAGGGACCCTCCTTCCCTCTCTCCCTCCCTCCAGAATGGGTGGGCTAATGTATGCAACTCATTTCCACACTTGCACCTGCCTCATCTAGCCCCCAAGACAATAATAAATGTTGGATCATTGGTGTCATAGTCAGGGCTTTATCCCTCTACAGCTCAGAGCCCAGATAGTGTTCTGTATATGCAACCCTTCTTCCCAATAAGACCTGTCCTTGTTTAAATTATAGCACCACAATCTATCCTCTCTTAAACACCTTCTAACATATGCTGTTATTAATTTATTTGCTCATCTTATCTATTACTACTATGTGCCTACTGTGTGTTTTGTCTTCTTCCATTTCTGACAAGACAACATCCTAGACCAAACGATCTGGCAATGCTGCCACTGTTACCAAATTATTCTGAAATCTCCAGTTATGTTCATCTGGACTTCTGATGTTGTTGTCTTTCAGCTTTTCCCAGTTAGGGGTTGCCATAGCGGAACTCCGGTCCGCTAATGATTGGCAGTAGATTTTCACGAAAGCCGAGGTGCCAGCTCAACGTTCAACCTTCAACGAAGGCATGCCTATTTACGCATGTCTTTCAAATGCCCACCCAACCACAGGGAGGACATGCAGACTCCCCACAGAAGGCACTCACCGCACTCCAGCTGAGAATAGAACGGGAGAACCTCTTGCTGTGAGGCAACAACGCTAATGCCGCACCACCACAGAACACCTGTCTCCAAATCACTAATACTCAAATGTTTAAACACAATATCATGCCAGTGCAAGCTTCCCCAATTTCATATCCATAATGCAGAACTAGTACTTTGTAATTTTTTTCAGCTGATTGTTCCTGAGCACTCTACCATGATGTCCATTGTGTGTTCTGAGCCATCCCTGTGGAGAAACGAGTATCCCACCAGCCTGTCTTCTCTGGAATGTTTACAGAATAGGAAAATAATGTTATCATTGCTGATATTAGCAAACCTCACCCCCACCTAATTTTCTACACCTGAGAACACTACCTGCCCTGGGTTTTGACTGTCACTGTTCCTTTATTGAATGAATATGACCCATAGGTCTTCCTTAATAGTCTCAGCACATTGATAGCTTTGATTAGGAAGGTCAGAAATGATGTTTGGATGAGATATTTCTAATATGATGTTAGAGTAATGACATACTTATTGCCTAAACAAGTGTTCCTTTCATCTAGCATGGCCCTTCCTTGTGACACAAGGCAGGGGCTATCGTATTTATGTCCCCAAAAAAACATGCCATTCTTTCCCATCTGATCACTTTAATGAGCTTTGCCTCTGCCTGTTTCTGCATCGTCATCTCCATATCTCAGAAGGATATACATTTCCTTTTTTTTTTTTTTTTTTTTTTTTTGAGATTGATCCCTAGAGGGTACCAATCCTGTTATATCCAGAATGCAACCATAGCATAATAGTTTGCGGCATCACCTGACCAGACTTCAGTCATTCTCACTAGTTAATTTAGACTATGACACCCTACCAACCTAGTACCATCTAACATATTTTTATCCTTTTGTTATGATCCTTTTGATTTTTTCTAACCATCATGATATCTTGCCTTTCTGAGCAGTAGCAAATACCGAGTGGCAGCCCAGTGAATCATTTTTATGAGTTCCACCCTTTCTCCCACCAGGCTGTCAAGAAGTCAGTTACTTGGTCTTTTAATATTTTGTCTAGCCTGTCTCACTATCTTTTTGTCCACAAGAAGTCTACCCACCACATTTACGTCTCTAGTATGCAGCCTCTTAGTCCTTTCATTAAACCTGCTATGCTTTTTGTTTCCCTAATTTTTCATCCCTCACTCCAGTTTCACTTCTACAGAAAGACCTGAAGTTATAATTTAGTCCATGCATTGACTCTTGACTTTCCAGCCTGAGGCAGATACCCCACCTCTTATATAACATAGGGGATTATGACCGTCAGTATAGCAAACTTACTATATGATTGAGAAATGGATGTCATATTCATTTTGGTGGCAGTGCCAAGCAAAGCCCAAGAGCTGAACCTTGATACCATGTTGGGAGCACATAACAAGTGTTGTGATTAGAGAGTCTCAAGTATAATTCATTTGTAGTACAAGGAGTTTTATCTGCTCCATGTACTTCTGGTTGCAAAAAAAAGTGTACGGGTGTGAAGTGTTTCAAAGTTCATTGTATAACCTACTTATTTTGCTGAAGATCTCTCAGGTATGTATGTAGCATAACATGGCTTCCTGCACACCCACCACTTGGTTGGATCTTTTAAAAATTGTATTATTCACACTTCAGTACCTCAGATATAAAATGGAATGTCTATTCTGTGTTACCGAGGTCTGTGCAGTTTGAAGTATGATTCGTCATGAATCAGGTCTACCAGTAGCTCAGTGTTTCTCCCACTTATGTAGTTTTTTCTCTAGCTATCCAATTCACAAATCTGGAGATATTTTAAGAAAAATTATAGATTTAGAACTAGAAAACTGAATCTTGCATCTTCAGATGCTACAGACAAAATATGAGCTATTTATAGGAATCCAGGGTTAACCTATACAAAATACAACATGACATGTCTGTATCTTGTATGAAAAAAGATGATTAGCTCACTGTTTTATAAAAAGATAGTAATAACTTTGGATTTAAGTGAACCATTAAGATGGTTGACAACCTCAATATGTCTTTTTTCAAATGTCTTTATACTATAGGGTGGGAGGCTGGCGTAATGGTTAAGGTGTTTACCTTACAGACACAATGTGCAGGGTTTGATTCTCACAGGGGGTAATTGGCTAGGCTTAAAATGGCCCACAAGGGCAGTTAGTCTAGTACTAATCTATGAACCTATAAAAGTAAATGAGAGCGCTGCAGATAACCAGGCTGTGTTCAATCAAATTTCAGAATATTGTAGAGTCCCATAATCAGCATTTCAGTGCATCAGAAATGACTGTCTTACAGATATTTTGCTTTCAGTTTTGCATTTGTGATATTCAGGGTATATGGAAAATGTGAGTTTTATTTTGTTTTCTACATTTTCTCTTTTCTTTTAGTTTGGAAGACCTTAAGAGTTGGTGTATGTAGGTATCAGGTGTATGGGAGTTTAACCCCACTTCAGGGGATGAGAGTGACCTGACCCTGCAAAAATCAATATTTTAGGATTGCTTGCTGGTGTTTCTGCTGTTACTACATCAGAAATCAATTTTATGCATGTCAACTATAGGATAAGTGATTCATCACAGTGGATTCAAACATATATCCAAACAAAATGCACTTTTATAAAATATGCTTTTCTATCAGTAAAGAGCTATGATTGTTGGAGCACTTACTTACACTACACACACACACACACACACACACACACACACACACACACACACACACACACACACACACACACACACACACACACACACACGCACACACACTTGCAAGATAATTCCAGAATTTGAAAGGATTGCAGTTGTACCCAAACCTCCACAAGTCACTAAAAGTATAGTATGCATGACAAGGAAGTAGAAGTATCTCTGTTAGGTTGCAGTTTGTTTTTGGATTAGTAGATGAAATTCAGTGTGTATGCTAAAAGAAAATTACTATGATTTTGCATCTTTTGCAAGTTTAATCCAAATTTAACGGCATAGTAGCAGTAATGGACTCCAAACTCATTTGCTATGCACTTCTTTGCATGTGTCGCAAGTCAGCAAATTATCAAAGAAATGTTATTGCACAAAACAAAGGAAAATTTAATTTATACTCACTTTCATTGTTTGGTTAAATCTTTGAACTGCAAATTATTTTAAGAGGTAAAGAAGTTCTCAGTTGTTAAAAATCATGTGCCATTATTGAGTAGTAAGTCAAAGAATAGTGGGAAAAATGTAAAAAGAAGCTTTAAATTATTAGCTTAAAAAAAGAGGTGGGGTGGGGCTGGATACAGCAAATGATAATGGCCATAGCACAATTCTTAAAAGCAACATAGTTTCATAGGATGACAAGTTGGTAGGGACCAAGGCTAACTTGATTCTCCTAACTGGCTCCTGGCAGAATTGTCTTCCCTACAATCTGTGCATGTACTGCAAATATGCCTTAGCGCCATGTACCATACAAAGCACCTGCAGCATTTGGAGAGACCTCAGAGGTTTCTAACAAAGATCAAGGGATACCAGCATGTGCCATACACAGACTGACTAAAGTCCCTGTGACTTTACTCTGTATCATGTAGACTTCCTAGTGGAGACTTATGCCTGGCTTTCAGAGCAATCTCAGACCCAATCCTCATGAACTTGCTACATATCTGCAAATCAGACAGACTAGGGCCACCTATTCCAGGGACCTACATATGTCCTGTGACTTAAATAAAACATACTGGAGGGACAGGTTTATCTCCCCGTGACTGTTGTGTCTTTGGAATAGGTTTCCTATTCATGTGAAACAGAGCATCTCTATGACACTGTTCAAAAGGAACCTGGACGAGTGGATTTTAACCTGGAAAAACTATTAAAAATAACAATGCAAATATGAAATTCATTATAAAGAGAAAAACGAAAGAAAAAATTATGAACATTAAGGGTTGCACTGATAGCATTGGTCTAAATTTACTTCATATAAGAGTAAAAACAAAAAGATAATCATTGTTCAGAAGAAAGAAAATGTAACTCTTAGTGATTTTAAATTTTCTCTCTGTTTTACTGTTGTGTACCTTTGAGTTTTTGACAAGAGAAAGTATATATAACATAAATGGGCTTCCTAGTTACAGTTCCTTAACACTATTTAACAGCTTTATTAACACAGCAGTTTAGAATACATCTCCATCTGTTTCTGTAACCTTGAACTAATTTAGTTAAAATGCAGGTCTAGATTTCTGGCCTGCAACTTGACCAACTTTCCCTGAAAAACAGTCCCATAACATCTAGGAAGTGACCTTTTTACTGATTTTATATAGGTTGCTAGTACTGATTTTAAAGTCAGGTTTTGTGCAGTGGTAATTTTGTGTCTGAAACTTGCCTATCTGGTCTGCCACCTTAGTTACTGAAGGCTCTACTCCTGTTGTTTATGGGTGATGTATTAATGGATGTACAGTTGTGTTAATTTTAATTGGCCTATGTGTTCATGTGGTCTGCTTAATCTTGTTGCTTATGTAGATGCTGATGCTTTATTGCTATGGTTTGCAAAGTGAGCAACCTGTATTGAACTTTTGTACTAGAATTGACTTGCATAACAGTCCCACAACATTTGTGAGGTAATGTTTTTGTTTATTTTATACATTATTGTATGTTTGTGCTGATCTAAAAGTCATGTTTTGTACTGTGGTAATTTTCCATCTGAAACTAGTCTAGCTGGGTACCCCAACCCCCAGTGACAGATGAAGCTACTGCTGTTTTTTCAAGATGAATTGACTTGTGTACTCTTGAGGTTTGCTTTAAGTTTTGTTTGCAAATGTTGCCACTCAGCCGTGCTGTCTTGTGACATGAGCAACCTGCCTTGAGTGCTACTACTAGATTTGACTTGGAAAAACAGTCCCACAATGTCTAAGATGTACTACACTTTGCAAAGTGAAGTTGCAGAATATGCAACACAGTACTGAAGTGCATACAACTATAAATATCACTCATCTTAGAAACTGTCTTATTCCTCACATACCCCAAGTCCCTGGAGTAGTACATCTTTCTGCTCACAAGCATTTGGCTGTATCTGCTTACATGTGGTGGTAATTTCTGGCACTCTGTCTGCTACTAATGATGGATTTAGCTTTGGTTATAGTCTTGCCCTCCCGTGTATTTCTCAGCTGTGACCGATTGTTTACTGCCCTGCCGTATTGTGCCCTTGCATTGACTTGCTGCTTATCGCCCTGTTGTACTGTACCCCTAGTGTGATAGTATCACATGCCTTGCTATATTACGATGTTTTCTTTTCTGCACTGCATTTATTACCATGAGAACTGATCTTTCTGTTGATACCGTGAGTAGTCTTGTATAACCCGTGCCTTTTGTACCTAACATCTCTTATAATATTCTGACTATTGTATTATTTGTCTCATCAAATCGTGTAACCGTTTCCTACTGTATTAACCACCATATCTTGGAGACAGTTATACCTACAATAAATACAACTTAAAAAAGCAAAAGAATAACATTTTAAAATACCACCAAGACCACCGATCCAAGAAGTAAGCAATTTTAATGAAACACTTAGCACTTCGGCTAGCACAGCCTTCCAAGAGTAAAAACACTACAAAACACTCTTTACTTAACTACAGCATATTGCACAAGACAATTAATCAGTTAACCATACAATTTAAATCACATACTTCCAATTACATTCCTTGTTGAGTCCCTGAGGCTCCAAAGTATCATACTTTAAAATCAAGAGGGTTTCTTTTTTTAAAAGTTCATTTTTTAAGGACACACATTCACCTATACCTGCAATTTTTCCAGAATACAACCCCCAAGAGAATCAGGATCAGGGTCTATATTAGAACACAGAACTTTCAAAATTTCGAGTGTTAAAATATTGAACCCTATGAATCGAAAATTTAAATCATCGAACATACAGAGCAGCTAATTTTTTCCTAGGGAAAAAATTTGCTGTTCCAAAACACATGCACACAACACAAGCACACCAAACAAACAGCAATCCACACACATACACCTAAACTCTTACACCTAACCCTACACTAAACTATGCATACACCAGTAACTATCCACTTACCTTAACCCAAACCCTAACCCTAAGGTCTGTCACTATCGCATAGTCACCTCACCCGCGCCCTAACCCTAACTCACCTACCCCGCCCTAACCCTCATGTCCACACAGTTGCACACTTACCTGAACCCGACCAGTAACTTTCCACCACAGCACTGAAAATACCAAAGCAACAGAAATGGACAACCGAATTCTTTCCGTAGGAAAAAATTTGTTTTTCTGTTTCTTCGATATTTTCAGCATTCGCTGAAAATGGGTCAGTATTAGAACACTCGAAATATTTGAACGTTCGGTGTTCAAATATAGACCCCAAGATCAGAATTATGTGCTGTCATGAAATGGCTCCCAAGGGGACTCTCTAGTTTTTTTTTTATTTTTTATGTCCCTAATATGTTCCTGTAACCGAACCCTAAAGATTCCCCTATGTAGAACTTATTGCATCCACATCTCAGCACATACACTAGCCCCTCAGTATTACAACTGTATTCATACCTAGCTGTAAATTTAATACCATTAATGTAGGGAAAAGAACTCACTGCATAATGACAGATGGAACAGTGACCTTATTTGTGCTTAAATTCTGACAGACATTAACATCTGGTAAACAAAACTGGTTATGTACCAGAATATCAGCCACATTCCTAGCTCTTTTATATGCAATACTCACAAAGTCAGGTACTATAGAGTTCAAAATGTTATCCCTTAGAAACATGGGCCACAAACAATGTGCTTTTTTAACTATTTCCTCAGTTATAACATTATAGGTTGTCACTAAGAAAACTTTTTTCTGGTCCCCATTATTTCCAACTGTGTTGGTGGATTTGTTTCCACATGTACCAACTTTGTATTTCCCACTAACACGGGCATAATGAGAGTATCCCTGGGGGTTAGAAGAATACCTCATGTCCATGACTTTTTGTTTAGCTGAACATCATAGCCTCTTTTAATAAACATATCTTCTGCTTCTGCTATCTCTCTGTCAAAGTTCATATCAAGGCTACATAGCCTATGAATTCGTAAGAATTCATTATAAGGCAGTACTTTGACCAAATGTTTGGGAATGACACTACTTCCATATAAAAATACATTTCTATGTTCAAATTTCCTATGGAGACTAGTTGTAAATCCATCTAAGCTAATATCCAGAAAATTCACTTGTGGGCCAAGCTGTATACCATCAAAGCTTAAGCCCATAGTATTAGATTGTAAGTCATCGACAAACCCAAAGGCTTCTGTCTGGCTTCCTTGTCATAAAAAAATAAGATCATCAATAAATCTAAAATACAAAATATACAATAACTTTTGATCTAAAAAAATATGTCTGTAAACAAAATCATCTTCAAGTTTAGCCATAACCAAATTAGCATATTACGATTATGTGTTCTTTTCTGCACTACATTTATTACCATAAGAACTGATCTTTCTGCTGATACCATGAGTATAGTGTTGTAGAACCCGTGCCTTTTGTACCTAACGTTTCTTGTAATATTGTGACTATTGTATTATTTGTCTCATCGAATCGTGTAACCTTTTCCTACTGTATTAACCACCATGTCTTGGAGACAGTTAAACCTACAATGTCTGAAATGTTGCACAGTGATGTTCATTCCTGCTGCCCAATTGTATAATAATCTCTTGGTAGTAATTGGTTGTCACATTGTAAGGTACATGCCTGAAGTTTAGAGACTCTTAAACTATTACTGTACTGAACATCACCTGTTTTATTGTGCCTCGGCATTCATGCCTGATTTTTAGATGGTCCTTACAGTGCTGTATTGAGTTTCAGTAGGAACTTATATTACTGCACTGTGTTGTAAAGTATTTGGCCGTACTGGGTTGTGCTGTGTTGCAAAGACACACAGTGGGTGGATTGAACGCTCTGAGTTGGCCATAGATGTGAGTGTGCATGTGTATTGTGTGATACAGTAGAATACCAGCAGCATGGCTAGTCACGTGGCAGTGTGAACACTGGCTCTAGATGATTGTCACTATCTGTGACATGCCAACTGAAATGTGCAAAAATGATAAAAAGGGGTTGGGGGTGAATGGATTGTTCATGTGGCTGCGAGTAATGTGTAATATACCCCCCAGCTGTATAAACAGGGACATGATAAGTATGTCTCTAAGGCTGGAAGGAGTGTAGTTTTCATAAGTAAACTACTGTCACTAAGACTGATGTTACAGCATATGCAAAAGATGGTTGACCTTAATAATAGGCATAGTCATTGGTGTCATTTTGGAGGGACTACATGCCTAGAGACAGACAGACTTTATTCTATGCATCCAACTTTCTAAGGAAAAACAGCTATTTTAAAATAAGATGACAATGCTAACATTATAAATAATTTTTCCAAAGTAGGATTAGCACATACTGTGTAAGATAACATTCAGGCTCGGGTTCAGTATGAATATTTTCTTTCCTGCATACTTTAGATGTGCTAATAAAATATTGCGACAGGAACACATTTTAATATATACATCTGCATGATGATATAAGTTCCTTCTTTACTTGTAGTAGTTATGCAGTGGTATTTTCAATACAGTGGTATTCTCTAATGCTTGCATTAAATTCTCTACAAATTACATATAGTCTTTGTTTCAAAATAGTGTTCACTAAGACCTGCTTTCGCTTACCTTATTCATAATTATTGCATTCATGAGCACTGTAGTTACAGGGTAATAATGTTGGGCTCTCTGTCCCTTTATATGATAGAAAACTGTTCTGATACTATTGCTTATCTATGAATGAAACTTATTGTAGCAGCAGGAGGTATGAAGAAAAATAGATGAATTTCCAAAAATTCATTATTTTTGGTGGCTCGGGTACAGTGCATCCTGATTTGTAGAACTGGCTATCAGCAGTTTGATTCCCATCTGAACTGTCATTTTACATGCTGAATGAAATTCTCTTCCACATTCATGGTAAAAAATCAACTCTCTAACATTATGTGAGAAATGATAACCCTTGTTCATAAGTATTCATCACAAGAAAATGACACTGATAATAGGGTGTGAGCATAATGCAGAAAACCATTTAGCAATGTAAAATTAAACGTTGTAGTGCAACTTGAAAACACTGAGTAGCGAAAATGATACTGCTCATTGTTCAGCAAGACCCTTTTCTCTGCTGTCATATGAATGTGAGCAGTGATGCCTGCTTGATGTCGAGCATGTATTTCCAGTAGGAAAGAAGAGTGTCATGTCAGGTAACATTTAAATACTGACATTTTATATGTTCAGGGGATTCTGGTAATTTCTTTTCTAAAATTCATAGAAAAAACCATGCAGGCAACAAATGCTGACCAGCTTCTTAACCCATTACTTAATATTTGCAAGATTTTTTGTGTTATCACACTTAGCAACTATCAAGTTTGAGGTGTGTTATTAATATTCAGAAGTGTTCTACTTTAAGGGAGCACATTTACCTTCAATTATGGCCAGCAAAGATTCAACGAGAATTAAATTATCGAATTATTTTTTCTAAAACAAATCTTTTATGATGAGGTATCTTAGCATTGTTATCCCCCTGGATTCGAACAACCAGCTTTTAATTTTTGTGTCATTTTCTCTGCACATTCTTACTTCTCATTTCTCTGTAGGTGGGACCATTCAGCGTACAGTACTCTCACAGTATCTTTTATTCTTTTATTTCAAAGTTCAAAGTTTTTTTTGCAAAATTCTTCGTCTGATATACTACTTTCTCTAAAAGAGCATTATTTTATGGTTTTAAATCCAACCATGCCCCAAAACAGCAGCTTTCCCCAAATGACTTTCATTTAAGCCATGGATAAGTATTCAGTCTGCGCATGTGTATGTGCGTGTAAATTAAGGTGTTGAAATAAGTATGGAGCTTATGCCTTATTAGAACAAAGTCTTTATATTTTAAGATAAAGAAAAAACTAGTAAGAATTAATTCCATAAGGAGGAGAGAAGCCATTTGAATTGCCATCAGTCTTGCTTATTTTCTTACTGGTATTAATATTTATGTTAGTTTGATATAAATATAGATACAGCTATGTATATACATACTATAGACATTGTGTGTATGTGTGTGTGTGTGTATGTGAGTGCATGCGCACGCATGCTCGCAAATGTGCACACTTGCACATCCGTGTACATTTGTCTGCATGTGCATACACTTAGGTTTGTGCACATTTCTGCAAAACAGTAGCGTTATAGTTGTTTTGAGATTGTACAATGACAAATGACATGTCAGTAAACCCCAAAGGTGACAGATATTGATAAATGCTGCAGAACTTGACATATTCTTCATTTCTTTAAAATAACATTAAAATGTCATCTTTTAAACTTGATCTCTATGATAAAATATTTTTATGGATTCATCGCAACAGGATTCGTCAAACACACTATAACTCTGTTGCAACTACAAATTCTAAATGTGTCAGATAATGTATATTAGTATTACACATGCATGATTATTTTCCATGTTATTTATGAAAATCAAGAATAGTTTGTAAACATTTATATATTCATTTTTGTTATTCAAGATGTTTTAACTATCCATAAATCATTTTCTGCAACTGTTCATGGAAAAATGTCAAACTAAATCTATGGAGACATGTGAAGCATATGAGATTCAAACTATGGCACTTGATTGTGAACAGGCCCTACTAGGAGTACGAAATGGTAATACAACAGCAAGTAATAATAAGATATGTAATGTCAAACATTCAGGTATTCTACCAATAAAGCAGAATGACATTAAGATTCAGTTAGGAAGTCAACGTGAGCAACCTACCTAGATGGTTTTCTCATTATTTTGACTTAATTTCATTGACCTGCATATGTACAAAATATCTGATGAAGGAAAAAGGGAAAGTTAAGGAACAGTATAGTAACAGTAACAGAGCAAGAACAAAAGGAGAGCAAGGGCAAAGAGTAGGGGAAGTAAATATACAGAGAAGAAGTTAAGGAACTGTATAGTAACAGTAACAGAGCAAGAACAAAGGAGAGCAAGGGCAAAGAGTAGAGGAAGTAAGTATACAGAGAAGAAGTTAAGGAACAGTATAGTAACAGTAACAGAGCAAGAACAAAAGGAGAGCAAGGGCAAAGAGTAGGGGAAGTAAGTATACAGAGAAGAAGTTAAAGAACAGTATAGTAACAGTAACTGATCAAGAACAAAAGGAGAGCAAGGGCAAAGAGTAGGGGAAGTAAGTATACAGAGAAGAAGTTAAGGAACAGTATAGTAACAGTAATAGAGCAAGAACAAAAGGAGTGCAAGGGCAAAGAATAGGGGAGTAAGTATACAGAGAAGAAGTTAAGGAACAGTATAGTAACAGTAACAGAGCAAGAACAAAAGGAGAGCAAGGGCAAAGAGTAGGGGAAGTAAGTATACAGAGAAAAAGTTAAGGAACAGTATAGTAACAGTAACAGAGCAAGAACAAAAGGAGAGCAAGGGCAAAGAGTAGGGGAAGTAAGTATACAGAGAAAAAGTTAAGGAACAGTATAGTGACAGTAACAGAGCAAGAACAAAAGGAGAGCAAGGGCAAAGAGTAGGGGAGTAAGTATACAGAAAAGAAGTTAAGGAACAGTATAGTAACAGTAATAGAGCAAGAACAAAAGGAGAGCAAGGGCAAAGAGTAGGGGAGTAAGTATACAGAGAAGAAGTATACACAGATACCCAGGAGGGAAGAGAAACTAGCTGGGAGGTCCCAAGTAAGGGATAAAATACAGATGCAGCAAGATTTGGGAGTATTAAGGGCTTAACGGATATTTTTTGCATATTTGGAGACATGAAGGCTAAACAAGGAACATAAACTGAGCTGGAAAGAAAGCAATAAACAACCAAAGCATTTGCACCTTTTACTGGCATCTAGATACTAATATTATTCAGAAAAGCAGTTACATGCCCAGCTGTTAATAAAGTTGTGGTGCACTTCTGTCTTTAAAATATTTCCTTGTTAGATTGTTTTCACAATTGTAAGAGAAGATTATTCCATTACCTAGATAGTACAGAAGAAAAATAAAATTTTTTGAAATAACTAGAAACTGGTGGACAATAACTATATGATGAGCTTGAGTTATGGAATGTGGTACGCCAGGAAAGTATATAACTGATGAATGTGCATTTGTTTATGGGATAGAGAGAAAAGGATGTATCATGCATACTTTGGTAGCATTCATACCATGTTCAAATTCTAAGCACACCGTAAAGTACATTGATGTCCTCTTGTACTTGCAGCAGACTTATTTATTTTGATGTATCCTTGACTAAGCTGGATTGATTTCCCTGACTCCACATTTCTGAATATATATATATATATATATATATATATATATATATGTCTTCTTCTTCATATATATATATATATATATATATATATATATATATATATATATATATAAAACATACACTAAACTGCTTAGAAGATAAGCATTTGAATTGAGTACCTGCACTTAATGAGTAAAGAAGTACTTTACCTTGTAAGGAGACACCCTTTTTCTATGACGATTATTTCTTTGCTAAAATAGAGATCAAATTTAAATTGGTTCTGTATAAGAGCACCAAGTACATTTACAGGTGTCACCAGTTCAAGGTGACATTTATTAGCGGCTCTGCTGAGAAATGTGAATGTGTTAATGAATTGCGAGCAGCCAAGAATGAAGAAAGCCACACTGCATATACTGTCATACAGGGTAAGAGAGATAATGAGTACTTATCCGCATGCACACATGTTCGGGTCTATATTATATTCTCAGAAGCCGATAATATCAAAGCTGATATTGTCGACACAAGAATAGTGAAAGTGCACATCGAACGTGTAAACGGAAATCTCTGTAAGGGGAGATTTCTGTTTACTGCAATGTAGTGCGGTCTCGGAGTTGGTATATTTAAGTAGTGGGTGATGTGGGGGGTGCAGGGGGGCTTGCCCCCCTGCTTAAACCCATTAGAGTACTTTTTTCTTTTTTTGTTGTTTTTATAAGTTTGATGTTTGAAGACATCGACCATATGGTGTCGACCATATGGTGTTCGATGTTTTCGACCATCGATCTTATAATATAGACCCCACATGTTCTGATGTACTTAAGAGAAATCATGTCACCATTACTATGAACTATTAGATTCTGACAATTGAGACAGGTTTAGAACCAGAAATGGTATGTATAGAGAACAGTAATTTAGATAACTGAAAGACAACAATAAGTCATTATTCATTCCTTTAAAAGATTCATGGAATCTTGCAAAATTCCAGTAAAGTTTCCTCCCAGAAGTCTGTGACAAGTACATATGAAGGAACATAAGGCCTTGGGATGGAAAGCAGAGATCTATCTAGAGTGAGATATCTTGAGACATTATGCAAGAAATGCTTACCATGACTCTAGTGTTGTTCCTTCAGAATGAGTAAGTGTATTTTTTTATCTGAACGAGTCTTGATTTAACTGTATTCTTGAGTTGCTTTATATTGGACATGACAGTGGATGATATGGTATGATATTTATTCCTTAACCTACCATGTGAAATATCATAAAATTAATTTCAACAGATACCCATTTAAGTGTTTTCGGCTAAGTGGGCACATGTTTCTGAGTATGTAGAGGAAGCCAGTATTAAAAAAAATCTACAGAAAGGTCTAAGAAAAGTTGATGGGGTAGAGATTACACACTGTGTTATCAGAAACAGAGGCAAATATCTAGGCCGGATTTAAATCTCTTGAAGTGTCTCTCTCTTTCTTTTTTATCACCCTCTTTCCTTACTCTCTTTCTAACTGAAATTTTGTATACTGAAGCAGGCAGGTAAAGACAAACATTTTATCCCATTGAGGGCTAAGCTACCAATAAACACACCCCTTGCCATGGAGCACTTTATACTTTAGTAAAAACAGATGTAGACTTGTGTATCAGTCACTTTTAAGTAAATGGATTCTTTATGTTGTTTTCTCAGAGTTTGACCTGTGCTGTAATCTGCTGGACTGTGAATTTTTTCAGGCTAACAGGCCAACACAGAGTTCAGGATCTCTCTGTAGAAAGGGATCTCTTTTTTCTCTGTTTTTCTGCTGTTTGCTAGGAACAGTTTTCTTAAAATCAATGGAAAAAAAAAAGAAAATAAGAAAAAGACAGAGATGTATTCCTTTTAATAGACAGGCTTGGTTACAAGTAAATGCACTAAAATCTTCAACCTATAGAAAATGGTCATTATGAATTAACAAATGGTGTCATGCTAGGAGTCTAGAAATATAACCATTTAATTGGCTGTTTTAAAGATTGTTGTTATTTTTGTAGAAAGGGGGGAAGCACTTCTTAGGTTAATGCATGTATCTGACTAGCAGCTTAGTACACATCAAATAATACAGTGAAGGTAAACATCCTTGTTTTAGATGACAGCTTTGAGAAGAAAAATGACCAATGCAGTTAATTTCAAGTAAAGTGAAACATGCAGACTGTATGAAATCTGATGCATAGTGGTACCATCAGGTAGCAAATTTCTTGCATTTAGTAGAAGGGCAGCAAACTTCTTGCATTTTCTGATGTGGGACACAATGCCTCCATCAATATACTTTAAAGGTCCATGGGTTTCAAGATGGCTGTACAGCTTAGCTTAGTGCAGCATGAAAATTTACACTTGCGCTAATCTGATGGCTTATATAACTGCCTTCTTTTGCTTTCTTTTGTGAACTGTGAACCTGCAGTCACAACCTTTGGAAATATGAACCAGAATCTAGGCATTTGAGTAATGTAGCCATTTAGTTTGCACCAATGCACAGGAAACTAGATCAAATAGGGACAGCTGCCTAAAGATAGTGTAAATTTAGTGGACAATACATGCAGGGCACATATGGCAAGCACTATGTGAAAGATAATTGACGTGAGGCTGTAGAAATGGAGCATAAACATTGTGAGACCAATGTTCGAGTGTCCATTGATGTACCTTAATGTTATTTCATACTGAAAACTTGAGGGAATACAGTAACCAAGTATAAGACTCTTCTGGGAATAATCGATGAGTCTGAGAAAATAGTGTTGCTAACAAAATGAATAATACTGCGATGCAATGTATATGTTATTAGGACTCTCTCCACAGGGATGCACTAAGGGGTGGATAGAGACTGTAGGATGCAATGGCTTTCACTCACCATTGTTTCTAAATATAATCGCACAAGCTGACGAGTGAAAGATGGTTGCATATGATCAAATGAATTAAATTAGTGTGAACATATCTAGTAACCTTGATGAGAAACAAGAGAATCTCCTTGATGGTTTGCTGAAGTATATGTATTATCCATAGGGATGGAGATAGATTAACAAGAATGAGAAAAATGAATTGGTAATGTAAAACAAGAGCCACTGCACAACACACCACATTCAACAAATTGAATGCATCCTAGTGATAAAAAGAGAAATGCTCCAAATTGAGCCTAGGCATGGTACTTGAATTCAAAATTAATATTAAAGAGACAGGTAATGGAACAAGCATAAAATGAGGCATTTCATGCAACTGAGAAAATAATGAATTAATAAGAAAACAACTGTGATTTACATGGAAGGGAGTTGTATAAATGGACTAAACATATGTGTTTACATGGATAATTTTCACCCATACATGTTTCATATAGCTATTTATAATTAAAAAAAAAAACAATAAGCCTATGTTCTCTAAAATGTTATATAAAGTTCCTGAAAGAAGAATTAATTAAAATAGTCAGTTTCACAAATAAGGACATTGCTAAAATAATGGCCAAGCCTATACAGGGATATGTTAGCAGCAATGAAATATTCACTGAGTACATTGTCTACATTATTCTCACTGGATACTTTCAATACTACATGGATTCGGAACAGAAGAACAGCTTCATGGTTTCAATTAGACGTTTATGCTTTATATTTTAAGTCCTTTGTGATTATGCATTCACTATGGGACATTTTTGTCCAGAAAATACAATATTATCTAAGTTGAGAACCATTGTATGTTTATTCATTAATGTATGCATTTAGTTCCATAATTTGCCATCACCAGATAACCTTGGACAGTTGATTAAACCAACTGCATGTGATATTAGTAACCCTGCAGTTTGTTTTGTCCAGTGTTATCAGTTAGTACCATGCACCTTTAAGTGAATCCTTCAGAGTGTAGGTCCTACATATGTTGACTGTGGAAGCTGAAACAGATAGTTTTTCTGCGGTCATCCTACTAAGAATAAATAGAAAATGTGATTTTGATTTGTTGCGAGCTTTGTCTTTTCTATGAATTTGTGTGACTGTAGCGTTGTACTAGTAAAAATTATATTATTTTACATTTTGTGATTTTTCTTAATGTCATGTTTTTGGGTATGTCTTCTACAATGGTTTAACTTGTGACAAACTTGGTCTTCATACTTTGTTAAGAACCAACCCAGTAGATGTAATGGCAAGATGTGTTGCTATCAAGGGCAAAGCCACTCACCCCATACTAGTCCTTACTTGTGTGTTAACCCGAACTCTGCTGCTGTCTGTAACACCAATCCAACACATTACCTTATCAAAAAACCCTTTCCCATAACAGTACCACTGTTCAAATAAAATATGTCTCAGGATTTTGTTAGTTATTTTTTCTTGCATGGCCACAAAAGAGCATATTTATTATTTTTCCTTGTGAATATATATATATATATATATATATATTAGTGGGCTTCAATGTGCAGTAATCAATGTAATAAGTGTCAGTGTTTCTGCACATCAGTGAATGATTGTGTATGTATATGTGTATATATATATATATATATATATATATATATATATATATATATGCATATATTTATTTATACACACACACACACACACACACACTAATACACATAAAGGCATGCATATGTATGGAAACCAGCAGTTCACATGACTGTCATTAAAGTCAACATCTGCATAGTCAACACAATTTGGTTGACTAAACAGAAGGTCGACAGATATACAAGACTGAT